>NC_029793.2:32592382-32622958 GCF_000816755.2 Arachis ipaensis | reverse complement strand
ATATATTGATTATATTCATTATAAAAATAACATAGTTTAAAATGGAGGGTGAGAATGTGAGATTTAGAAAAAGAAAGTTGAGGTTGATGGCAAAATCTATATCACTATGTGCGAAAGAATGTAGACTAAAAAAGAAAAATAATATTAATTTTTCTTTAGTATATCCTCATTATCTTTATTCTTTTAGATATTTAGTTGAAAACTTAGTTGAAAAACAATTTATTCATCTTATGATATTGGATGAGATATATTTAAATTTGCAAAGTTAGCACAAATTAATTTTGTTATAACTGCACACTCTTGGGTGAAGTGCAAGGGGACTCATGTACGAGGGTAAATAAGAAATCACACTATGTGAATTTTTTTAGGAAAAACAATATAATTCAACAACAATCACACCTGCGATTTCTTTTATATAAAATATAAGTTGAGTGTGGCAGAAATGAAGATGTTGAGATGGATGAGTGGTCATACGCGATTGGATAAAATAAGGAATGAAGATATAAGGGAGAGAGTTGGAGTAGCACCCATTGTGGAAAAGATGGTTGAATCGCGTCTCAAGTGGTTTGGACATATGAGAAGAAAACTGATAGAACATCCAGTCAGGAGGGTGGATGAGATAGAAGATGGACAAAGGGCGAAAGGCAGAGGAAGACATAAGAAGACCATCCATGAGGTGGTCAAACGAGATCTACATGTAAACGGTCTCTCTGTAGACATGATACATGACAGAGCACAATGGCATCGTTTGATTCATGTGGCCGACCCCACTTAGTGGGACAAAGCTTTGTTGTTGTTGTAGGGTATGGTTTTTTTTCAAAAATTTAAAAAATGAAATCACACCTTTTGATTTCTATATTTGAAAAATTTTAAAGTAGAAAATGTGAAATTGTGATTTTTTAATTTTGAAATGAGTATAAGAATTGTCTATCACAATATTATTAGAAAGTATGGTATTTAACGCCATTGTGATGTCAGAGGAGAATAAATCGGATGGTTCAAATTGATTGAAGAGTAATCAGACGATCCGAGTGTTAATCTTATTCAAGAAGTGAGTCATCTTTGGTTGACCTTTGGTAACTCGTCTGAGGAACGGATTTGATACGAATAGAGGTTCGTGGTAAGTAGGCTAAGTTGTGGGATTCTCTAGTGGCCTAAACCTAGCTCTGTATACCCTTCGAACTTGGTCCATTTTGTAAAAGTTATGAATGTACACTTGCCAATCTAGCCATGATTTGCACAACAAGTAAATACTGTTGATATGGAATCAGGTCCACTTGGAATTCACCACAATCACAACTTGTCGATGTAGGCCAACTGCATACTCCACTCTACTAGACATCTCACACACTTCAAAGACCTCAATCTACCGGTCGAAATAATTAAATTGGATGTTTCTCAATGCACACTGATTTGCATGCAATTTAGAGATCATAAATTCAGAGAAAACATATCCATCATTAATGTGAGCCTCAACTTTGGCTCTTTTTTTGGTAAACAACTCATTAAACCATAAAATGTTGCCTTGACAAGTGTAGTGACTGGATATTGCGCGTCCCCTTCAAGATCAAATTGATGCACTCCACTAGATTCATAGTTATACGACCTCATCAGTATCTACTATCGAATGACAAAGCATACTGTTCACATGGGATCCAGTTCAGCAGTTAGTGTAAGCTTCACATCACATAAATGCTGATAACGCAACTCGTATTTGCGAACCGTCCTCAAATATCCTACAATAAAAAAAGTTCAATAACAATAACAATAACAAACTTCAATATATTCAAATTTATCTATGTTGACGATAAACTTTTGCAGGTATGGTGCCTTGAACTTTCTCAAAAAGTTTGACTCTATATGCTTGATGCAAAACATGTGGAAAGCTCTATGAGGCGACCAAGCTCCGCAATAACTGAACTAATGGAGTCGTGTTGATTAGAGATAAGGCCCCTATCATCTCGTGTAACCACATGTTGGCGCAAGTTACTAAGAAAAAAGTGTCACACATCAGAAGCCTCTCCCTCCACAATGATAAATGCAATAGGCACAATATTATTGTTACCATCCTGTGAAACTACAACTAATAGACAATCCTAATATTTTCTATACAAGTGAGTCTCATCTACCTGACAACTGATTTACAATGTCTTAGTGCTCTAATATAAGGGTAATAACTCCAGAAGACTTGATGTAATACTCGGATATCAATTACCAAGTCATCCCCCTAGTACGCACGCATGGTTTCAAAAAGGACGACTATTGATGGCTCCTTGTGACACATGGCCTTAAACCATATGGACAAAGTTTTATACGAAGCTTTCCAACTTCTGAAGATTTTTTCACTGACTTTTGCTTTACTAATCATACTTTGTGATAACTTATGGTTTAATGAACTTTGCTTGTACTTCTACAATGACTGATTTCAACTTTATAGAGGGGTTAGCCTCTACCAACGGCTTTATTACTTTTGCAATTTTATTAGAATCCAGCTTCGAATGGTCTTAAGAAATGGTGGCTCTAGTACAGGTGTGACTACCATCGTACCTTCTTATCTTCTTGTTGGAAAAACTCAACAAAGGTTCAAACAAGAACCTGTCTAACAACGGAAGCACCAAAAAATAATTTTCTCACAACTTGTGTGATTAAATAGGCAATACCAAAAGATACTCCAAGCAGCAAATATAATGGTAGAAATTAAATAATTAGACACCATAATTTTAATGTGAAAAAACCCCTAAAGAGGGACAAAAACCCACGGGACTTAGTCTCGAAAAATCTTTCACTATCAAAATAATGGGTACAAAATCAGTCTTCCTAGTGACACTAGGGCATCTCAACAATCAACAAAATACATCATCAAAACTGATGGAATCAACATAAACCCTCTACAAAGTGGGTATCTCAAATCAGACAAAGGATAAAGCAATACAACTTGCAAGTTATATCCTAATATTCATCTCTACACCAGGAATAACATACTAAATTTTCATAAGAAATGGAGCAAGTTTACCGGTTCAATTGGATAAAAAATGGCTTGCCCTTTTCCCCCAAATTCTTCTTCTCCTTCAACGCCGAAGCAGGGCTTCATTTTTCTTTTCATTCAAAATGAATGGATCTTTTTTTCTTTCTTTATTTTTTTGTTTTTAATATATGTGTGTGGGCCCTTGAGATTGGGGACCCACCAACAAATCTCCCCCTCACGAATTCAAGTGAGGATAGACTGCTCCATCAAGCCCGCCTTCTCTTTGCAGGAATCAAACTTCACTGCAGGTAAACTCTTAGTCATCATATTTGAACCATTATCATCAGTATGGATCTTCTCAAGTGCATATGACTTCATCTCAAGTGCTTGATGTATCTATTGATACCTCACCTCTATGTGCTTCGATCTGGAATGAAACGTCGGATTCTTGCTGAGATGGATAGCACTCTAACTGTCACAAAATAACACAAACTTCTTTTAATTGATGCCTAACTCTTGTAGAAATTTCTTCATCCACAAGAGTTCCTTAAAAGCTTCAACAACAGCAATGTATTCTACTTCTGTAGTAGACAAAGCAACACATTTCTGAAGTCGAGATTGCCACGACACAGCTCCCCCTGCAAAAGTCATCATATAACTAGAAGTAGACTTTCTTGAATCAAGATCCCCAGCCATATCTGCATCTGTGTAACCATCCAACACAGGTTGGCCACCTCCAAAGCATAAACAAACTCTAGAAGTATCATTAAGGTATCTGAGAATCTACTTCACTGCTTGCCAGTATTTCTTGCCAGGATTAGAGAGAAACTGACTAACAACTCTAACGGCATGAGCAATATCCGGCCTGGTGCAAACCATAGCATACATCAAACTGCCAACTGCAAATGCATATGGAATCTTCTTCATTTCTGCTTTCTCTTTCTCACTTGTAGGACATTGCTGTGAACTCAGCTTGAAATGACTAGCAAGTGGAGTACTAACAGGTTTGGAATTACTCATGCTAAACCTCTCTAAAACATTCTCAATGTACTTCTGCTGTGACAACCACAGTTTCCCATTTTCCCTGTCACGAGTCATACTCATGTCAAGGACTTTTTTACAGGACCCAAATCCTTCATAGCAAAGGATCTGTTCAAGTCTTTCTTAAGACTTTCAATCTTCTTAGTGTCATGACCAATAATCAATGTCATCAACATAAAGCAAGAGAATTAAAAAATTACCATCAGAGAATTTCTTAACATACACACAATGATAAGAAGTCTTACTATACCCATGACCTTCCATGAAGGAATCAAACTTTGTGTACCACTGCCTTGGCGCTTGCTTCAGCCCATATAAGATCTTCTTCAACTTGTATACAAGGTGCTCCTTTCCTTTAACCTCGAAACCCTCTAGTTGCTCCATATAAATTTCTTTATCTATGTCCCCGTGAAGGAATGCAGTCTTCACATCAAGCTGCTCAACATATAAATTCAAGCTAGCTGCCAATCCAAGCACAATTCGAATAGAGGACATCTTCACAACTGGAGAGAAAATCTCCTCAAAATCAATACCTTTCTTTTGCTCAAAGCCTTTCATAACCAATCGAGCTTTATACCTTGGCCGTGAGACATTTTCATCCGCTTTCAATTTGAACACCCATTTATTCTTGAATGCTCTCTCACCCTTCGGTAGCATCACCAATTTAAAAGTATGATTCTCATGCAAGGATTTCATTTCTTCTTGCATGGCTTTCAACCAATCTTCCTTACGCTCATCAGACATAGCTTCCTGGTAGCTCTCTGACTCCCCAGTCTCAGTGTTCATCAGATACTCATGAGGAGAGTATTTCTGAGAAGGATGACGCTCTCTAGTAGATCTTCTCAATTTAGGCTCAACTGGCGGTTCAGGTGGAACTTCAACATCTGGCACCTCAGGTTGAGGTGTAGGTTCATCATGCAAATCATCACCATCATTATCAACTTATACATCTCTCCCATCAACAGGAGGTCTAGTGGAAGGACCAGGTTCATCATCAGCAGAACGTCTAATAGTTATTGTTGGCTTATTTGTCTTCTCCAAATCTTCAATAGTTTGATCTTCATGAAAAATCACATCTCGCCTTCTAATTATCTTCTTACTCACCAGATCCCATAATCTGTAACTAAAGTCTTTGTGACCATAACCCATGAAGATACAGTGCTTTGAGTTTCCATCAAATTTAGACCTTTCATCTCTTGGAATGTGAACAAAAGCCCTGCAGCCAAACACTCGCAAGTGACTATAGGAGACATCTTTCCCTCTCCAAACTTTCTCTGGAACATTACCATTTAGTGGAACTGAAGGAGAAAGGTTGATCAAATCTACTGCAGTCCTTATTGCTTCACCCCAAAAGGATTTAGGCAACTTTGCATGAGAGAAAGCATACACCTGACTCTATCATTGATAGTGTGATTCATTCTCTTTGCAACTCTATTATGTTGAGGAGTCTTAGGAACCGTATTCTCAAGCTTGATCCCATGTCCTTTGCAATACTCTTCAAATAGACCCCTGTATTCACCACCATTATCTGCTCGAACACATTTCAATTTCCTTCCTATTTCTCTTTCAACACTTGCATGAAAGTGTTTGAAGATACCGAGTACCTGGTCTTTAGATTTCAAAATAAAAGCCCACACTTTTAACAAAAATAATCATAAATAAAAGTAACAAATTATGATGCACTACCTAGTGTATTAGCATCTATAGTGCAAACATCAGTGTGAACTAAATCTAGAATATATGATATCCTATGAGGTCCAGAACTATGAAATGATACTCTAGCATGCTTCCCAATAAAACAATGAGTACAAGTATTTAAAGTTGTACCTTTCACAGAAAGTGAGTGCTTCTTGGCTAAGACCCTTAGTCCTTTCTCGCTCAAGTGACCAAGACGTATATGTCACAAATCAGAAGAGAAATTATCAGCTAGATTCACCTTTTCTTTGCACAATTTTCCTTGCAACCGGTAGATAGTAGTGAAACTATTGTCTTCTTTAGCAACAATGAGAGCCTCTTTGGTAATCTTACATTTTTCACTACCAAAGGAAGTGCAATACCCCTTTTGATCCAATGCCTTCACTGAAATGAGATTGAACCGCATATCTAGCGCATGCCTAATATTCTTCAACTGCAACTTGCATCCCATGTTGGTTTCAAGCCACATATCACCCATACCAATGATATCACACACTCCTTTATCTCCCAATTTGATCTTGCCAAAATTTCAAACAGTATAAGAAGTGAAAAATTCACGCCTCAAAGTGACATGACATGAGGCACCAGAGTCCGTAATTCAAGTGGAATCATCACAGACAAGATTCACATAATTTTCATCATATGTGATAAGAACATCTTCATAAATAATAGCAGTAGTTTCTTTATCACTATCTTTACCTTTGTCTTCGTTTCTTCCCCTTGATTGTTCTCTTTTCAAGAACCTACAATACCTCTTGATATGCCTCGGCTTGCCACAATGGTGAAAAATGAACTCCTTTCTTCGCTTGTACTTTTCTCTTGGCTTGCTTCAACTCTCTGACTTGTCAGAACTGTGCAGTTTTCTACTTTGAGTTGTCCTCTATGACTCTGAAATAAGTGCTTCTGACTGGGAGGAGGCATTAGTCAAATCTTGTTCTCTTCTTCTGGCTTCTTCATTCAACATGCTCTCTTTAACTATTGCTATCGTCAACTTTCCATTTAGATATGAGTTAGTTAGTGTTACAAACAGAACTTCCTAACTATTAGACAAATAGCTCAATAACAACAAGGCTCGCAACTCATCATTCAAAGTGATTTCATTATTTGTCAGTTGGTTCACCTTCTCCTGAAAGGTGCTTAAGTGTTCCGGCATTGATTTACCTTCAATATACTTCATATTAATAAGCTTCCTAATCAAGAATGCTTTGTTTTGCACATTCTTCCTCTTATATAACTCCTTCAATTTCTTTCACATATTTCTGGCATTCTTTTTGGTGTCAACATGTGGATACACACTGAGATCAAGCCATTGCCTAATCAAAGCAAATGCCTTTTGATTCAGCTTCTTACATTCAGTATCGGATTTGGTACCTTTGGATTTATCCCCCTCCACATGATCATATAAGTCCTTGATATACAACATATCTTCCATGAGGGTCTTCTAAATTGAATAATTTTGTGAATTCAATTTAACCATATTTTGCCCATGAGTATTTTTCTCCATTTAATCAGCACAGAAATAAACAACCAGGACTCTGATACCACTTTGTTGGGAAGACTCAACAAAGATTCAAACAAGAACCTGTCTAATAGCAGAAGCACCAAAAAATAATTTTTTCACAACCTGTGCGATTAAATAGGCAATACCAAAAGATACTCCAAGCAGCAAATATAATGCTAGAAATTAAATAACCAGACACCAGAATTTTAACGTGGCCCAAAGAGGGACAAAAAATCCATGGGACCTAGTCTAGAAAAATCTTCCACTATCAAAATAATGGGTACACAATTAGTCTTCCTAGTGACACTAGGGCATCTCAACAATAAAAAAAATACATCATCAAAACTGATGGAATCAACATAAATCCTCTACAAAGTGGTTATCTCAAATCAGATAAAAGAGAAGGTAATACAACTAGCAAGTTATATTCTAATGTTCATCTCTATACCAGGAATAACATACTAAAATTTTATAAGAAATTGAGCAAGTTTACCGGTTCAATCAGATAAAAAATGGCTTGTCTTTTTCTCCCAAATTCTTTTTCTTCTCCTAAACCCTAAACTCTCTCTCTCTCTTGTAGCCTGTGCCACTTTCTTTATTTATTTTTTTTATTTTTAATATGTGTGTAGGTCCCACTTGAGATTGGGGACCTACCAACACTTCTAACAGTACTTCCTACGGATCAAGCTAACCTTGATAAACCAATTACAACTTGTGCCGTATTGTGTATATTTAGCATATAATGTCATTTGTTCTGATTCAAATACCCGATAATCTACACCTTTGTGGTGGTGTAATCTTTGATTGCCCTAATAACAACCTCTCCATTGTGCTGAATTTCATTCCCATGGCGACCGTCTGTCACAGTAGGAGGCTCTACGACAATAAATTATAATTATACATTATAAATAAGTATTTAATAAATTAATATAAATATATATTTATTCCTAATCAAGTAATTATGTAAAATTTAACTAAAAGTTAGCTAAACCTAATAAGGCAATTATCTTAAATTCAACAACTCAGACGATGGCTGTACCGCCTAGGCTAAGTCGAAAATTACCTCTCTAAAAAGTTTGGACCTCACGTTAAAGGCCAAACTCGACCCAGTTTCAGGTAATCTTCGGAATACTAATTAATTATAGTCTACAGATCACAAGTAATTAATCGAACTACAATATAAAAACTGACAAAATTTTAATCTATCATACAAATATCCAAATTACATACCTACATTCATATATTTAGGAAACTCCGGTGCATGCATGGCCTCCAAATCCAACACACATGAAAGATGACTCCTCAAATGAATGATGGTTTCCTAGTGCATTTGTCACCTTCGCAACATTTGCTTTCATAGTGGCGTCAGTATGATCTTCATCTTCATTTGGATCAACGACATTATAGTTGCTTTCAAACTCTTCCTCGTTATAACTATTTTAATCTTCCCATTCGATATGTCAGTCAGTTTCAGATTGTTTGAACTCAATATACAATTAGATGAATGACTTCTGTGAGCGAGTTTCAATATACACTGAAAACATCTCTTGCATGCTCATTTCATCAGTTACATACTTGATTTGAAATTGAACTAACCTACCAAATACTAATATAGGATACCTGTACAAAATACATGAGACTCTCTTTGATATTTGAAAATCTATCTTATCACAAAACATACCTTTTAGTTCTTCAAATGAAAGTGTAAAAGGAATAACAATATTGAATGGATTCTCACATACAAATTTTATTCATTCAGATATTTTTAACAAAATCTGATCATGATAATATACTTTTAACATAACTCTATCATCTATTTTATTTTTTCTACTCACATTAATAAAACTTAACCTCACTATTGTAATTTCTAGAAACAAAGAAGAGAGTATGAGGAGGTGAGAGACGAAGAAGGAAAAGAAGAGAGTTCTGGCAATTGGCAAAGGGTGTGTATATATATATACACAGACAAATCGAACCGTCCAATTTGTCATTATCCATTTAAAATTTTTTTATAGTCACAAATCGGACCTATTAATTGGAGTACTTCCAATCAAAATTTTTTTCGCCCAAAGTCGGACCCTATAATTTCGCTTCTTTTATTTTTAAAAACAGCCACTACATTATAGGACAACATACTGCGATTTCATATCAATGCATAACACACGTACACTTTTCATATAAAAAAAATGAGTCTAAAATTGTACTCTTTGATTTCTCTTTTTTAAGTATAATTTTTATATTTTTGAAAAATCACAAAAATGACAATATTTACACATGTTAAATCTATATTAAAATTTTTTAGTTCAAAATCTGCAAAAAATTCAACAACATAAGATTTAATTATTATATTAGTCACTATAATTTTACTAAATTTTTTATTAAATCCTTAAGCATAAAAGCTTGCAATTGGATTTTTATACAAAATAAAAATTTGTAAATAAATCATTCTAATTGTCATCTCTAAAAAAAATAATTATAATATAATTTTTCACAATAATTAATTTTTTTATCTAATACAAAGATTGAATCATAGACTTTTAAATAAGTAAACTACTAGTTGTATCATGAAAGTTGAAAACGCTGACACATCTACCTATAAAAAAAAATTACCATTTGTACCCATAAAACATGAATTTCATATAACAAAATTATCCAAACACTAAAAAATCACATAAACCCCAAATTACCCTTATCTGCATCATCTTTTCCCCTCCACCACCACCACCACTAACCTCATCCTCTCTCTCTCTCTCTCCTTCCATTTTTTGAGCTCGCCGGTTGCGTGATGTAAGTTCGGTGGTCTCTGGGTTTGCAGATTGGGGAAGAACGGGTGAAATCGCAGACTAGACATGGGCTAGATCAGAGCTCTGTATTAGCGAGAGATGGAGGGCTAGTTGGAACGGGTTGGGACATCGGTAGCAATCAGGCAGCGGCCGCAGCTCTAGGGTTGTGAAAGGCGGCAAAAACAGAAGGCGACGGTGGTCCTAGGCTCGCGGAGGTGAGGCGAGGGGGAGAAGAAGAAAGAGAGAGAGAAAGGGTGGAGGAGGAAAGAAAGGGGAAAAGGACGCGGTGGCAGCGAGTGGAGGTTGGGTGGGACTTGACGGTGCCAACGACTGTTGAGTGCCGCGGTGGTGGTTACGCAGATTAGCAAAGAAGGGAACAAGGGTGAGAAGGGGCGAGAGAGTGGAAGAAGAGAGAAAATCGGGTGAGGGGGCGGCAACTTGGTGGTCGCCGGTGGTGGTGCGATGGTCTGAGACAATTTGCTTTTTCTATTGTTGTTGTTGCTTTATGTGAAGAAGATGATAATGGAGATATAGTGGTGGTGGTGGTGATGGTAGTGATGAAGGAAATGAGGTGGTGGTGCCTTTGAACTCAAAGTTTGGAGACAGGGAAGGAGAGAAGGAGGGGTGGATGATGCGGATGATGATAAGAGTAATTTGGGGTTTTTATGTGATTTTTTAGTGTTTGAATAATTTTGTTATATGAAATTCATGTTTTATGAGTACAAATGGTAATTTTCTTTTTTTATGAGTAGATATATCAGCATTTTCAACTTTCGTAGATAAAAATGGTAGTTTACTCCTTTTAAATTATAAAGATTTAACTAAAAATTTAGTAAAAATATAAGGATTTACAAAATAATTAAAAAGCGCCTTGGATTGTTAGTCTTCCGATAATGACAATGGCACCGTGTCGTTATTCGGCTCGGAAGGCTTAATTCTTAAACGTCAGGATTCGCCACAAAAGAAAAACAAAAAGCCCTACAACTTCCAGCTATGAAAAAAGGTTTAGGAAATTTTCTTGTAACGTAGAGTTGGGGATAAGTCATCACTCATCACTGTTCATTTTAAAATGACGTTTTAATAATGATATCCACGCCCCATTCATGGACATTCAGGGGGCAAAAATGGGTAAACCGCCGGCATTCATATCTTAAGACTTTGTTTTGAAATGCTTAAATTAGAAGCGATTTACATATTGACAAATATTAAAGGGGTCATGATTATTTATTGGTTGTTCTAGAGTATTCCACACGACGGCGTTAGGTACCGAGACGGTTTTGAGCGTTTAGTTTCATACTTTCATTATACTCGCACACGTCACGCGTAATCCATATACCATAAATACTAACTAATATTTTCATAAATTAACAATGACATCTAAATTTCATGACACTCAAGTTACATCATGTAAATTTTATTGCTGATTTACTGGAATAAAATTGGCCTAATGAAAGTTACATAATGTAATACTATACTGTACTAACGAAGGCAAAACACTATCAATCTCATAGCTCCACTGCACTACATGATGCTGAACAAATATGCACAAACCGGGTTTAGTTGACTGCAAGAAGAGAGAAATCAGAATAACTTGAAAATTAAGCCTCCATGAGCTGCGAAGAATGGAGCAAATACCAATGATTCCACTGCCATCAACTTTATCAAGATGTTGAGTGAGGGACCCGAAGTGTCTTTGAGAGGGTCTCCAACAGTGTCACCTATAACCGCAGCCTTGTGAGCATCTGATCCCTTTGGCCCCAGTGACACAGCATGCTCGGTAATACCAGCCTATAGGCACCAAAACAATGTATAAGATTACATTTGGAGTTCAATGAAAAGTAAATTACATTTGGAGTAATGTATTTGAACATCTTAAAGAGCGGCAAAATGGGTGTCATATAGTATGTAGACAATATATATTTGGATGTTAATAGAAAAATATTTTTTAGTTACATTTCTAAATGCCAAAAGAAGTGGTCAAAACTCAAATGCAGGGGCGGAGCTTATTGTAGATGAAGAGCCCCAAATTAATAAATTTTATTTATGAAGTCCTCTATTTTTATGGTTTGATCCCCCTAATTTTTTCTTTTGTTTCCTATCTAGTTAGGTCTTTCATGTTGACCTCCTCCTATAAACGGTTCTAGCTCCACCCCTGCTCAAAAAGATAAAATGCATTGTGTTCCTTTAGAATGCTAGAATTCTTCGCTGGCAAGTTATACATCAGTAAAGCGCTAAAAACCAACCAAATTTGAATGGTAACATGAAACCTTTGTCCCTTACCTCGATGTACTTCTTAGCATTATCCCATGCCCCACCAGTGTTTGAAGCTGAAATTGCCACCTAGGAAAATGAAAATCATTTTGTCAAGAAGTTAAATTTTCAAAGCTAATTTTCAAGAAAGCACAATCTTAAAGGCGAAAAAATAGCATCAGTGTTGAGATAGTACAAGTTCAAGGCCATATTATACCTGCACTCCGGAAACAAGAGAGCCAGCAAGTACCCCAGCAAGTGTTTCCACTCCGAACAATGTTCCGGCAATAAGTGGAGCAAGCAAAACCAGTGCACCGGGTGGGATCATCTCCCTCAATGAGGCATCGGTAGAAATCTTTACACAATTTGCGTAATCTGGTTTTCCTGTTCCTTCTAGGAGACCAGGAATAGTATTGAATTGCCTGCGAACTTCTTCAACCATTTTGAGAGCCGCACTCCCAACACTCTTCATTGTCATCGCTGAAAACCAATAAGGAAGCATTGCTCCCACAATCAAACCAATAAATACTTTTGGGGTCATAACGTTCACTGTTTTTATGCCTGCCCTGCTCACATAAGCACCAAATAATGCAAGAGACACAAGTGCAGCTGATCCAATAGCAAAACCCTATTACAAAGGCACGCACAAAAAAATTTAAAAAAATAAAATAAAATAGAAAATCAGATTCTCGTAGATAATTCAATAACAAGAGTCGAATTCATAATTTCTTTCCTAGTCTTTCCAAGCAAGCTATTAAATTTAAGCATTTTACAAACAGTTACCTTGCCTATGGCAGCAGTGGTGTTTCCTGCAGCATCCAGAGCATCTGTTCTTTCTCGTATCTCATGTCTCAATCCAGCCATTTCCGCAATGCCTCCAGCATTATCACTGATGGGGCCATACGCATCAATGGCAAGACCAGTGGCAATAGTACTCAGCATTCCAAGTGCTGCAACAGCAATTCCATACATGGCTGCAAGGCTGAAGCTTACATAAATAGCAACTGCAATAGCAAATATGGGAATTATGACCGACTTATATCCCAGCGCCAATCCAAAAATAACATTTGTTGCAGCTCCTGTCCTGCAGGAATCTGCTACGTCTTGCACCGGACTGCAACATGCAAATGAAATATGAACAGATAGTCAGCAAATTAGCATCCAAGCACCAAATTTGAACATCAATTTTTGTCAAATAGACAGTCATTGAGTATCTATGAGGGCGTTTAAAGGGAATGGTTATGAAAAACTTTATGCCATTCACAATATCCAACTTTCTGAAAATATTGAATAATGCCAAACTCTCAGGGACTTTTTAACATCGGGGGAATGGGATTCCATGTGACAGGACAGGAGCCAGGGGATTAGAAGAAATTTTAAGCAATATGAATTCCAACACAAGAATAAATGAAGGTTGCTCACCTGTAAGCATTGCTAGTGAAATACTCAGTAATGTACCCGATTACAAGTCCAGCCCACAAGCCAATGGCAACACAGAAGAAAAGGTGCCTGTAATTATGTAGTTGATGATATTTAATTTGAACAACATAAAGATGAAGAAATCTGTACATGCTGACAAAAGTAGGCTGGCACATGAAAATTGGTCATACCAGTTCTTGACAACCTTGCTGCCGCCAAAGTTATAAAGAGTGAACTCTGATGGCAAAGCAAAGAAGCTGACTATGGCAATACCAACGGTCATTAATACAGTAGAGATAAGAAGTTGACGTTTCAAGGATGGTTCTATTTGGTTCTCGTATTTTATTTCGAATATATCAGTTGCAAAAAGAGTTGTAATCATGCAAACCACAATTCCCATTGAGCTTATGATGAGAGGATATGACATGGCTGTGTAGTCATGATTCAGTCCAAAAGATGATATGGATGCAACAAATAGAGCTGCACAGGATGATTCTGCATAGGACCCGAATAAGTCAGAACCCATACCTGCGATATCTCCAACATTGTCTCCCACATTGTCAGCAATAACCTGAAAATATTCAAAAAATTCAGTGACCAGAAATATAAACATGTAAGCATAATAGTTTAAAATGATATATAGTAACTTCAGTTTTCCACAAATCATGCATTGGAGAATGTTTTAATTTGATAGATTATAATGAAGTTGGCTTGGATTTGAATGATAGTAATCAACCATGAAAATGTTTACAAAAACTTCAACAACAAATAGCATTTTCAGAAAATAAATTGAGATGATTAACAAAAAAGGTGAACAACAAATTACAGCTGGGTTGCGTGGATCATCTTCAGGGATATTCTGTTCAACTTTTCCCACAAGGTCAGCACCAACATCAGCTGCCTTGGTGTATATGCCTCCTCCAACTCTTCCAAAGAGCGCCATTGATGAACCTCCAAGCCCGTAGCCAGTAATAGACTCGTAAAGTCCCTCCCAGTCATCCCCATAATACAGTTTGAATAAATTGATGGCAACATATAGCACCAACAGGCCATTTGCAGCAAGAAGAAACCCCATCACCGCACCAGAGCGGAAAGCAATAACAAAGGCCTTTCCTATTCCCTTTCTTGCTTCAAGAGTTGTTCTAGCATTGGCATAGGTAGCAATCTTCATCCCAAGAAAGCCAGAAAGGACAGAGGTAATGGCACCAAGCAAGAAAGCTATAGTGCTAAACACAGCATTGGCAAGTGCTGGTTTACAAAGATTGCCTTCATTGTAGGTGCAAGGTTCGCTTTTGGTACTAAAGCCCTTCACAGAGCCCAGAAACAGAAAAATTATTACACCAAATACTCCCATGAAGATAGTCAGGTACCTATACTCAGTAAAGAGAAACGAAGTAGCACCTGCAAATGTATCAAATTGAGATGATCACGTTTCAGTTCTCCATTATTGTAACTCAATCCAATCACAAGCTTATAAGAGGGAAAAAGAAATCTCACCAACAGAAATGGCATGCTGAATTTCGGCACACTTAGCAGTAACTTCAGGAACCCGGACACCATTCTCCAACTCTGCATCTCCTAGTAAGCTGCTTTTGTGCCCATTGTCCCTGCCATTGTGATCAGCAACAGCAGACACTCTGACCTTTGAGACCAAGAACCATTGAAGCAAAGCAAATCCAATTCCAATTAATGCTGCCACAGGTATCAGAACTTGTGTAAGGCCCTCACTCAACTCCCCCATTTTCCAAATACCGCAGTTGAAATTTTGTTGTAAACTTCTTTAGCTAAAATAGCATAATCAACCACCGAGTTTTATAGCCTGGGAGACCAATCTTAAAATCTAGAAAGTGCACAATATAACAAGATAAGAAAACTATGGGAGCTTGCATGGCCCTTAGAATCTAAAAAATTGGTTGTTTAGAATGACGGATTTGGACTTCAACAGTTTTTCCATGACACTGATTTAGTAAACTGGCGCTTTTGATTAATGGGGTAGGACATGTCTGTTCAATTCTAATCATATTCCTATGGGCCGAGAACTATAAGACTGCAACCAATTTTCAAAATATGATGTTGATGTGTACAAGTAGAGATATCAACTTCACTTTTAATAAGCACCAACTGACAAACTGTTCACTCAAAATAAGTATTTCATTCACACCAAAAAATGTAAATATATTATATGGCACCAATTGGTAGAAGCCTGAAAGTTCTAAATAAGTTAAATAAACACAAGTCTTATCCTTCAACTGCTAAAGAAAACTTGCTTCCGTGTGATCAAATGGAACATGGATAGGAATAATGCTACTTTGCGCAAGATGATGAGGTCATTAAAAGCATGCCAATAGACCAATACCAACCAGTCTAGAAGATTATGTGATAAGAAACAACGGCTCAATTTCAAGGGACTAATCAAAACCGAATTACTTTTCTAATTCTTTATTGATGCTCTTCAAAAGTAAAAACAGTGTGGGCAGAGTCATTGGAACTAATTATTTAAATATAAAGGTCCATATCTCCGTTCTACAAGTTGCCTAGTCATACAAATGACTTGATCGAAAGAATTACCAAGGTGTATGTGTACTATTAATCTATTATTCTTTCAGAACAATAATGCCAGATCAATATTTTCTTTTTTTACACCACCAGGAACATCACAAATGGTTGAGACTGAGTCTCAAAATACTCCAATATAAATCACATATTTGTATATATTGCTTTTTGAGAAACTATTTTTTGATTACCAACTATATAAAGTTTGATACACTAAAGATTAAAAAAAAATTCGTTCCAAACAAAGCCAAGAATGATATCAAACATAAATTATATTCTTTGAAGAAACAGAGCTAGGATTTAGTATAATCAAACTCTCAAAGCTAAAGCAAACTTGTTGACATGAGAAATAGCAAGAACCTCCAAATTAGCAAATTTCTCAGGCGCCCACTGCATGCGGCCGAGGAGCAACCAAACTCTGAATGTACTGTTACTCCGTTAGTATTTGACAGTTTGGAGAGAGCACTGAAGCAGGTTTCAAAAATAACGACCCTGATCTTCATCGCAACAAGGACATGACAATGATTCCTTCAAATTAAAGGTCTCTTTTGCAAAACACACACAATTTCCTCAGTGCTGCAACTGCAAGGCCTTATTGGCCCAAGATGGAAGCGGCGCGTGCAGTGAAATGCGATCGCCAGTAATGGGGTGCTTGAACGATAAGCTCTCGGCATGAAGCGCGTGGCCCTCACGCGCCACCTCTTTCCATTCACAGACCCCTTCATACTTCACGTCCCCTACAATCGAAATCCCAAGGTACTGACAATGCAACCGAATCTGATGCGTTCGTCCACTCCTAGGATACGCCCTAACTATTATCTCACTCTCTGCATCGCCACCACTACCTTCTCTCACAGCTCTCTCCTCAACAACCACCACATCACCACCGTCGTTAATTTCCGACTCGTCTCTGAACGTTCCGCTTCCGTTTACCGATAAAACCTCGAACGAAGTCTCCATGTCACGGACTACCGAACCGCCTGGTAGCTTCCGCCCGACATCGGAGGCAGCGTAAACGCGCCACGCGCCAAACTTGGACCTCCCGTGCCCGGACCTAACGGTAATCCTGTTCCACTTCGGGGCCACGCCACTGCAGAGAGCGATGTAGGTTTTACGAACCTCGTGGTCGGTGAATGCCTTCACGAACTTCGATGCTACTTTGTGTGACTTCGTAATAATCGTCACGCCGCTCGTGTCGCGGTCGAGACGGTTAGCAAGGTGCAGCTCAGGCACGCTGACGTGGACACCTGAACAGAAAAATATGATAACTAACCCTGAAATAAAGGCTATAAAATGTGTAACAATTTTGTTTCAATGTAGATTTAGTTTGACCTTGAGGTGGTTTGAGAAGGGTTGGAACGGAAGAGAGGATGGTTTCGCAGTAGATTCCTTGGGGCTTGTTGATTGCGATGAGCCATTGGTCTTCGTAGATGACGTGGCACGTTGAGAGAGAGAAGAGGCTCGATTTCGAAGATGCGGTCATGGCTCGGCTTAGCTCGATTTGCTTGGAGATTGCGGGGAGTGGAGGGGACAGTGGCACGGGGTAATTATCGAGGGAAGTAAGGCCATTTTGGGACGAGTCGGTTGGCGGTTGGGATTCATCTGAGTCTGCCATGCTACCACAGTTTTGGAGAGGGAGGGTATGGAGATTCTGGTAGCGATGATGGTTGAGAAGGGTTTTGGGATGAAACTTGAAAGAGAGAATGCCAGAATGGTGTGAACGGAGACGGTGAGTGAGAGAATGATTCATGAAGGCCGAAGGGTAGTTTCGTCATAACAAAATTTATCTAATAAAAACGGTTATATAACTTTTCCTCTTCGCCTCACCCTCATCTTCATCTGTATTCCCCTCTCCATCGTATTTTTAGGGTTTTTCTGAGTTCCCCTTTTTCTCAAACTGACACTGCGCTCCACCCTCTTTTACCCATTAATACGACAACGTTTTCTGGAAGGTGTATATATTTATCTATACTGAACCCCAGACATTCGCAATTGTAGTATAAGCATCGATCAACGCGAGACTCGAAATACATCATCCAGGGTTACGGTTTTCTGCAATTTTGACTCTCATGGCTTCTTCCTCTATCATCACTCCAGAGGATGTGCTTGAGTCCCTCATGAACGACGGCACAATCGATGCCCTCAGATTGAAGATCATCAACCAGCTCAAGGCCAATGTAATTTCCCTTTCTCTTTTTCCTTTTCTGTTTTCTTTTAAATCTTGGTCTTTTTAATTATGGAAGCCATGAGATATTACTGAAAACTTGGCTGAATTTTAATAAGTGTCTGATTCCATTGCACTAGATAGTTAATTTCCATGAGGTCTCGTTGGTTTGCAGTTTTTCATGGTCTAAGTTGATTTTTTTTTTTTAATTTTTTTTTTTTTAAAGGAGGAAAAGAAGAGCACTACTATAAAGATGGCTGAACAGAGTAGGGTTCTGAACACCCCTGGAGCTGAGAAACAGACCAAAAGAGAGCTGTTTGATGCGCTTCGGCAAGAACTCGAGTAAGTTATAGATTTGACCACAAGCACCAGTTTTTATGTGCTAACTCTTCCAAAGGGTTCTACCTTGAAAGTTTCATTCCTGATATTGCACATAATTGATGCAAAATGTGATGCAGGGTAGAAGTTATCGAACTGTATTTGTTTAACATATTTGGTGGGGAAGGGATGGGTAAAACCTGTTCTATATATAGTCATTGAATTCCTTTCAAATAGTAAGCATGAACTTAGCTTTACCTACATATGATTATAACTCACCCGAAGAGAAGACCCCATCTCAACTGGTATTAAAGTATTCTGCTCCAGACAAAAGTATTGGGTCTGTTAAATATATAAATTATTCATATGCTTTCACATAATAACATATACACTATGCTGAGATACTCCTTGTCATATTACCAAAGTCTATGACTAAATGGTTTAGAATTTAATTTTTGTTATCCCTATTATTCTAATTGAGAGTTGAACTTTAGCATATGATAGGCCCATGTAGTGTCGATGCTTCAAGGCGAACAGGCTCTTGCATTGTTGGGGGGAGGGGGCATTATGCTATTAGCAAAACTCATTAATGTGCTTCATCTGTGGGATAGATTTAGGCACTTGGTGTCTTTTCGGTATCAAGTAGATGGACTATTTAGAGGACTATTTAGGCCCTACCGAGAGATTGGAATATTATGCTCCTTTGGTAGTTTTTGTATATTTTGGTTTATGTATATAGGATCTCTTGTCTTGGGAATTCTTCCTTTCTTATATGTATAATTTTATCTTCCAATGAAATAAAAAGGTCATTTATGTGCCTTTTTTCCTAACAGCTTATGATTTTAAGACAGTTGGTCCTTGATAGTCTAGAATTTTTACGAAATTGAAATTCTTGCATAGCTTTTAACTTGCTTTCGAAGTTGCGTATATAAAGGTTGCATTCTATTAGCAGCGTTAAGTGGTTTTCTGCAAAGAAGTATGAATAAATGAGTGCAAACACGATGAATTCAAATTCGCTACTTCACTTCAAATCGTTTTTGCACAAACATTACAGAATATCAGTAGGCTGTGATGACAGACAACATTTCTCGATTCTGATCAGTGACCAGGACCAAAGCAAACGTGTTTGCTCTTTGATGACAGTCTTTGTGCGTGTCTGAGCCTATTATTTTTTGTTATCAAATGAAACATTACACAAAGCATATTAAGCAGCCCTCCCTGGTCAATATATCACCTACTTGTTAAATTTTTTTTGGGCTTACGTGGTCTGCTTAATGTTAATATATTGTTTTCTTGACTTTCTCATGTTGAGTGTCTATTTTGTTGTGCTTCCATCTGGTCGCTATATGTAGTGGTCTTGGAAGATTGGTTTGTAGTCATTATTCCTTATTAGATTTTATATTCATTATTGATCTTCTCTTACATCCGTGTTTATTTCATGCAGAGCTTCTGTACTTGAAAAAGCCTCCAAATCAGTTTGGGAGTTAATTTTAGATAATAATGGCCTGGGAAAGGAGATAAGTGAAACAGTTGAGAAAGTGTTTTGTCGATTGAGTGGCCAAGAGCCTCCTTTATTTCCACTTCCAAATGGGGAACCACAACCTGATAAGGAGGCTGACAGCAGAAAAGATAAAGGCAAAGGAAAGCAAAAAGAAAACGAGAATGTAAATTTAAACACGCCACCAAAGAAAAGAAGCTTTGCCGAAATAAATTCAGAAGGAGCAGAAGAAACTACAACCAGGTCTTTTGATCCTGCAGCGATGTCAGAAGGCTCTGGCAAATCGCCTCTTTCAATCTCAAAAACTTGATTTGTGAGTTAAACTAGTTATTTAATTTGTAATGGAAGTGATTACATCTAGTACATATATCATTAACACCACTTGTAGGATTTCACTGGAGTTTAGAAATATCATGCCATTACCACGTTTTGTATGATATACCTATAAAATTGATGAAATTGATTTATGAATGTTCACTAATTGTGTTGTTGATTCACAGATGCTTCATCTTTAAACTATTTTAAGGTTGTTACAGGACACATTAGGAATATAATTTGAACATCATGATTTATGCAATGGTTGAAGTCCACTGGTTGACATGCTATTATATCAGTCTGCTTGCCCCAAAGCAATTAAATCCCTCAGGGTAAAATTGTTTCCATCTTGCATATAGTTTTCAAAAATTGTAATTGCCGAGAGTTCTGTTTTATTTGCAGAAAAATCTTCAGCCATTTTTTATAATGTCAAATGTCTGTTTAGCCTGACGCTATGTTAATATGAATGAACAAAGGGTGGTGGAGATCGATTGTGTCTATGTACTGTAACTTTTATTGTTACATTATCATTGCCCAGTGATAATTATCTTTCAATTTGGTTTTTATAAAAAAAGATTGACTATTTTTGGTGATGTTCTTTACAGTTCTTTAATTCTTTTCTTTGGGTCTATTTTATTCTTATTAAGTATAAAGGTTTGAGGTGGAAATAATGGACATATAAAAAAGTCATTAACTAAAGTTTATAGTATACTTGATTAAATAAAACCGTTTCGTTATTTACACAATTATGATTTGTTGATCAGAATGAGAGTCCTTCTTTAAGATGCAAATTAAAAAAATTTTACTTTCACAGCTGATAGATCAATAAATTTTGATGTTTGGAGTGTTAAATTTTAACAAAACAAAATTCTGGACATTTATACTCGCTGGACTTGGTTCATAAGAGTTATTTCAAAATTTAATGAGATTCAGGGTCATCATTCCTACGTTTCTTTGTCATTAGAAACTCAAATAAAAAAGTAAGGCATCTGAACGAATCATAGTATTGCAAATTTGCTCTGGCTAATGGGTGTTTCAGCAGGCTATATATATATAATCTATTTCTTGAAGTTTCAAGCTATTCTAACGCCTGAAAATTTATTACGCAGGCACATTATTCTTTCTCTTAACTTTTAATCCAGAAGGGGTGGTTTTGTGATGGCAATACACAATCAAGGAAACTGGAAACCTTGGACTCCTTTTTAAGTCAATGGTTGTGAGTGGCTCCTTTGCTCAGAAGTGATGTTTCATCCAGCTTTGAAGTCCATGAACCAGCGTCTGCTTATAGCTCCTTCAGGTGGTTCTCTTGCTGCCCCAGGCTACCCTACCAATAAAAATAAAAAATAAATAAATAAGAAGACATAGGATATTCTCTTGGCCACTCACTGTCCATTTGCTGTTTATTTCTCTTGAAATAATTTTTTAAAGAATGATCCTAGAATTTTTCAGAGATCTGATTTATGTTTGAGAATGATGTTAAACAGTGAGCGCTTAAATAAGTTTGTTATTGAAAATAGTATTATTACTATTATATGTTTCATGGTTTAGGTCCAAATTTTTCTAAAGGTATTAAGTTCAAGTTTCTAGATCAACGTATCAATCTGCCTAGTTAATTCATAAAATCGTCCAGTTTATTAGTCTAGGTCCTCAAGTCGAGTTTACAAGTTGAGTTTTACCATCCAACTTTATTTAAATTTCCTAAGTTTATGTGAACTATTGAGTTTGAAAACCTTAATTTCTATACCAAAGTACTATGTCCTTGAAGTCTCTAAAACTTTACGATAATTTGCTTCGACTCTTTTCAAATAATAGTTTAAGCTTCCTGAAAATCGATATATCATAATCTTCTGGGAATCAAAACTAAATATTTTTTTGAAATATTTGGATCTTGAATATAGTGATAAAATGGTTTACTAAATACTTAGTTAAGCCAAAAGTGAGTCTGAAATAATTATTATTGCTTAAAAATGATGAAGTTACCAAGAAAGACACATTACATTTTAAATGGGGATAGCAAAGTGAGATGTAAATAAATAGGGGGTAGTTTGCTTTTGGCTTTGTAAAATGCAAAAGCTTTTTACAAGTTAGGAAAAACTCCATTCATAGCTGTGGGTGAAATTGCATTTGACCAACACATTCTCGTAGCTAGGAGCAGGGTGCAATAGTTTGTTAGCCTCTTAGGGTATATGAGTCTATGAGCAAGCTCTTGTTGTTTTGAAGAGATGCAATGAGTTACGTTGTTGGTAGAACGAAAAATGTTGAACGTCAAGAGGGTCATACATGCCATGATCTACTTGTAGCAGTTGATTCTTGATTTCCTCATTTGTAGGAGAGCAATTGCCTGTGAACAAGTACCATTTATTTATTACTATTATTTTTTAGGGTTATCTACACTAATATAGTAATAGCAATCGTCTTTGGCGTTGCTCTTAGATCTTATAGGTTTTGACATTTTTTTATTCTGTAAAATATGATTCTAATATTTGAAAGAGAGTATTGGAATAACATTTGTGTTGTCTCTGAGATCGCATATTCAAACCGTCGAATCTATCATTAATACTTTAATCAAATTAGGTTATCTATATTACACCTTATAGGTACAATTTTTTCTCTAAACTTTGTGTAATGCAGGATGCTTTGCATAAGATGATGTTTACCATACTAATTTTCTTATAAATATGACATTGCCAATTGCCCTCCATAATATCCTCAGAAGAGTCCAGAGTGTAATTTTTGCCATGTTTATGGTGAGTACATATTATGCAAGAATGAATAGAAATGGTGGTTACCAGAAGAAAGTGGAGTAGATGATTCAGTAATGGCACATGTGGTCAATGGCATTGTATTGTGATATAGCTGAACTTGTTGAGGGAGATCAAAAGTAGATGCTGATGAAGGAAATGAAGTTGGTTCTTCAAAGGCACTGAAATATAGTTTCTCACTTTCCATAGCTTGGTTGGTGGTTGTTGACCCATGTGCATATAGATCATGATGATGACCAAAACGAATGTGTGTTGCTGCTGTCTCTTCATCTTCTAGGTATGAATCAAAATAACAAGATTTTAATCTAGGAAAAGGTGTCCCACTCAACTCCAACAATCTTCTGTCCAATTGTAGAAGCTTAACATAGTGCTGGTCAAGAACTCCAGGAGGAAATTGAAGGGAGTGTCTCCTGAATAAATAAACAACAAAAGGAAAAGAAGGAATGCACACCCACTTCAGTTGATGAATTTAATTATAATTTAGTAAAATATTCTATTTAAATATATATTATTTAGAAGTGTCATAAAAAAAATTATGTGAAACTCTTGTAGATTATCGGGATAATAACATGAAGAGTAATTAGTTGAGAATTATTTTTATCGGATAAACTGGTCTATTTATCGCTTTTAATCAAATTTTTAATATGCGTGTTAGATACATAGATCTAATCTTTTAGATTCGTCAAAATAGTTAAGGGGTCAAAACAAGCTAGTCTATTTAATCCATTAAACTGACCATAAATAGTCCAAACTGAAAAATGATGTATAATAAAAAAAAGCGAATTTAAATGGATTAACCCGTTTAACCTACGAAATTGTGCAGGCTAGGCTTAAATGGATCGAGTTGGTCCATTTGACAGTCCTACACAAGTTCTTAAAAACTAATTATAATCCAATTTGATTTGCAAAATACATTTTAAGACATTAATTCTTTAAAGAGTTATGCTATGTATATACTAAAATCACACACCAAAGTCAACTATCAGTATAAAATATATGTTGGAATATAAATACATATTGAAAATAAATTAAACCACACATGTATTTATACACAAATACATTGGTAGCTGATTTTAGTGATTGATTTTGGTGTACAAATAATATTTTTGTTCTTTAAAATAATAGAAAGACGATGCGTCTGAAATCAATAATTTTTTAAAACTTTTAGAATATAAAAATTTATTGAGGATCAAAGTATTTAATAATCTGAAATTTTTTGAGGATGAATTTTGAGTGTTTATTCTAGAATTAAGATTACACACACCTGTATTTGGAAGCATAACCTCCAGTGAAGTCAGGGGATGCAGACCATACAGTATGCTTTTTAGGCTGTGGGGTAGTCTCGCCATAGAAAAATGGCACTCTATCAAGCTGTGTAAGAACAATTGTTTTTGAGAAGTTCATCATAAGTACTTTAGTTCAAGTGGCGTTATCTCCTTTTAAAAATTAAATCACCACTACTTGATAAATAAAATAAGTATTTAAACAATATTGTGTCACGTTTTTAATGAGAAATAAAATAAAAATTATTTGCGTAATATTTAAACGCACCTCAATTTCTAGATGGCCAGGTTTGTTTTCCTGAATGCTTGCTTGAATGGCTGAAATATTCTCCCATTGTATTTCAATCTTATGTTTCAAACCCTTATCTAATATCTCCCACACAAGTTTTCGCTTGCTAAAGTAAAACTTGGCCACCAAGTGTGCTGGATATTGAGCTTCTATCTGTACATCAAACTTATTATAGTCGCTTGTTTTATTCACAATCATGAACAATTTATTTTACCAATTAAAAAATTACTAAAGTTTAAGTGTGAATATTCACATAAAATATATATACGATGTTGTTAACGGTGAATAATATTCAAGAGAATTAAAATACAAAGGTTTGTTCTCATTTTCGAGAACAAAATGTTCTGTGTGACTTTCTGTTTCTCTCTTAAATATCTACTTATACTTTTTTTATATGTAAATAAACTTATTACTTGAATTAAATTCACACATTAATTATTAGTAATTCATTTCTTATAAAGTATATTAGAAAACATGGAAAGTTAATTTTTCTCATAAAGAAAAGTATATATTATTCGTATGAAATACTGGATGCATGAAAATTCAACATTCAATATATAATTGAACACTGTATAAATTGCATTATTATTATTATTATTAGTTTATTACCAAGTAACACCCAATTGCAAGGGAACAAACTGGCAAGTGCACAGCCTTCAACTTGTTCTCAACCTTGTTGATGAGTGGTTCTTGGCATGGAGAAGAAGGAGAAGGAGAAGAAGTTCTAATTTCTACTACATCATCATAAACACTACCACCGTTCACTTTTTCCTCTATTTCTTGCACCAGAGATGGTGTTATCGTTAGTGTTAACCTCAGTGATGGTGGAAGTTCTGCTAACTCTTTCAATTCATCGTGTTCATGTTCTTCCTGAAAAAAAGAATAAAACAAGATAACTAATTAAACTTAACAAATTAAACAATGAAAATAAAAGAAACTGAAAGGATATAGAAGAAAAATAAAATTAAGAAATAATTGGATAAATAAATAGTATACAGTATATATATAGTTAGTACGTATAAGTTGCATGACAAGAATTAATACGTACCCTTTCGCATGCTTGTCGTGTATCATAATCTTCAACAATAATATCATCCTCATCAACAAGGTATGAAAAATCCAAAAGATTCTCCAAGTCTGAAGGATTATTAGCTTCTGAAGCCATATAGTTCGTTCCTGTGTATGTTTTTTTTTTTAATCGAAATGGCAACAAATTAAGAAGAGGGGAAGCCAATTATAGGAAGCTAAGTAGTGGCAATTGATTTTGTAGTGAAAGGACAAGTCACGTGTGTGGTGTGTTTATATATCCTTAATTCTGTTTGTTTTTCCTCAATGATTCAGTTATTCACCAAGAAGGTAGAGTATTATTTAGATTAAAGTAAACATTAGTTATTTTTATTAGTTATTTTTATATGAAATTAATAGTTAAAAATTATTAAATAATAATTTAATAAGGAGTGCTACACACACGCTGACCCAAAAACACGCTGACCCATATGTCCCATATATGATTTCCATGGCGTGCTCCTCCGTCTCCTTCTCCTTTTCCTTCTTCTTCTCCTTCTCCTTCTCCTTCTTCTTCTTCTTCTCCTCTTCCTTTTTCTTCTCCTTCTTCTTCTCCTACTCTTCTTCTTCTTCTTCCTCTTCTTCCATAAAAACGAATTTCTTGTCAAATTTGATCTCTTTTGTGCGTTCTCTCTTTGTCTTTTCATTCGTTGTTTTATCTGTGTTTATCATTGGTATTCTTGTTTCGTTTTTTTTTTCGATTTTCATTGTTTCTAAAATCAAGCTTTGAAATCGTTTTGAAGATAATAGAACTTCAGAAATACACCCAAACGATTACAGAAATACACCCGAATAATTACATAAATATTAATACACCCAAAGGATTATGAAAATACACCCAAAGGATTTAAGAAATACACCCAAAATTTGTTGAAGTACACCTTATGCAGAACTCTTTCTCTTTCTCCTCCTCATCTTCTGCTGCTTCTTCTTCTTCAAAAATGATTTCAGAGTTTGATGTCAAAAAACAATGGATATCGAGAATAACGAAGAAAGAAAACAGAGAAAAAAACACGTAAATGAAGAAGGAGAAAGAGAAGTTAAGAAAAGAAAGAAAAGAAGAAGAAGAAGAAGAAGAGGAAGAAGAACGTGCAGAAACGAAGAAGAAGAAGATGAAGAAGAAGAAGAACGTGCAGAAACGAAGAAGAGGCACGGAAAAAGAAGAAGAATGAGAAGAAAAAGAGGAGACATGGAGAAAGAAAAAGAAGAAATAAATGACTTGTATGACTTGCATGTGAAAAGACTTATATGTGGAGAATTTCTCTAATTTAATAATATATAATACTAATCATTTTACATTTAAGATTGATTTTATAAAAAATATAGATCAAACCAACTTTTCGGTAACAAAATATATGAAACTTATATTATGAGATAAACTATTATTATTATTATTATTACAATCCCGCTACGTTACCAACGGCGTTTCTGTCAACTTCTGCTAACTCTTGTTTATGACTGTGTTTAACGGAAGTATCTTTATGGATGTGTCTAACAAAATTGTCTTTTTTATGGCTGTGTCTAATAGAAATGTTTTTATATATATATTTTTTGGATGTGTCTCTTTATACATGTGTTTAAAATATAATAATTAATTATTATTGGCAATAAGTTGGCAGATAGTATATTGGTATCCTATACTTTTTCTTATTATTATTATGAATTTTAAATATTTTTTATTTAGAGCTTTATTTCGCAATATTTATCTCATATTTTACCTGTGCCAGCCGCCCTATCTAAATGTTTCAATCATACTTTTTTCGTCAAATATGGAAGGTTGGTTTCCCAAATTGCTACTGCTGCTTCTCAACTATTAGCTAGTCTCTATCACCTAATATAGGGATCCCACACACCAAAAATGTGGATGGCTTTGATTTTCTGGGGTTTTATTATTATTTGCCAGCTGGAAATCCACCACCACATACACTATGTTATCACAAGTAAGATTCTTTCTTACTATTATTATATCTTGCGCATACGTCTGCTTTGCACTGTAAATGGATGCTTGTGGATCTTTTATAGTTCTCTCATAATTAATAATGGCAGTAGTAGTCTTTGTGATGACTGCTTCAATGAAGATTATTGGTTTTCAATTTTATATTCAACATTCAACATAAAATAATGGATGCTCGCTCTGGATCNTATAAAAGTTATTAATTGAAATAAAACAAAAAAATATTTATTTATTTATTTATTTATTATGAAATAAAGATATGCATGCGGATAGGTACCTAAATTTCTATTAGTTAGTGTGCAGATTGGATATGGTTCGTTCTGCAACCGATCCAATGGCCCTGCAGATCAGATTAATATACCGATATACGCAATTTTTAGATCGAATTCGAATAAATACCGCAGATATACGGATTGAATCCGATTCCTAAACACCCTTATAAATATCCTCAAATATTTTAAAACATGACAAAAGTACCTAACCATTAAATCTATATTATCAAAAAAGACTTTAAATATTGGACTTTAATGTAATTTTTTATAAGTATGATTTAAAAAATAAAATATTATATTTTTTATCTTTAAAATTTGATAATTATACCTTAAGTAGATATTTTTGTGATTCTTTTGTAAATGGCCAAAAATATTTTGAAAAGTATAAAAGAAATTCTAGAAATCAAATTTTTATTTGTTTTCGTTTTTTGTATGAATTTGCTAAAATTTCATATCAAATGCACAACTGGTTTGCAAAATACAAATGTCATCATTTTCACTTGTAATGGTAACGATTCTTTAAATGTCAATGAATTAAAGAATGGTTTTTAACAAATTTTAGAATATTAATTCTATTTTAAATTTATAAATTTGTGAAAATGTATTTCTGAATTTAAACTAAAACATAAATTTTCGGCTTGTAGTCTTTTTAGTTTTGATATTTTTGATATTTTATTTAAATTTAAATAAAAAAATATTTTTAACAGCATAAATAATTAACTTAAAAATAAAAATTAGAAATTTGCTAATATGCTGATTTGCACATATTTCACTGGCTAATATGTGTAAATTAAATTTACACAAGTATCATAACCACTGTAATTATTGTAATCCCCATAAAATATATATAATATTTCGTTATCGTTATTACTTTAATTTATTATGTTTTTTTATTCAAGCTTAGTGCATTCATGACTTGGAATGTTGACATGGGAAGTCGGCCTGTGCGTGTGTGCCTTCAATTCAAAGACGTCATTTTCTCCAATCATTACCAGCTGCACATAAATCCCTTGCTTGCAAATCATTAAACACTTGGTTAAATAGTTCACTATATATCTATCCAAAATCTGTAGATATATCAGCATACCAATCAGGTACAAACACATAACAAATTCCACGAGTTAATCAACTTGGAACCAAAATCAATCTCTCTCTCTCTCTCTCTCTCTAAATTCCACGAGTTAATCAACTTGGAACCAAAATCAATCTCTCTCTCTCTCTCTCTCTCGTGTATACAAGATCCGTACAAAATTATTATATCTACTTTTCTAGTACAGTATAGATGGATAGATACTCAAAGTTGGCTTCCAATTTTCCAACACATAGCCTACATTTGTTTAAAAAACAGGAACATCAAGACAAAAAATTGTATTTAACAAAAAAATATAAACAAAAATAATATATTTAGAGATATTAAATTAGTATATTTTATATATATACTAATAAAAAAAAGTATTTTATTTTGTCCTATTTTCACAAATAAACACTGCCATAAGAAACGCTAGTCTAGTAGTTGGGACACATGAAACAAAATACTAGCATTAGTGTGATTGTGTTAAAGTTTGTAAAAAGATTTTGAGGGAACTTAAAGTTGATTTTGGTCAATTCAAGCTGATGATATCAATATCAATATAATTATAGTTGGTACTATGCATACTAAATTTAGCTAAATATATATAGAAGTATTATTTTGTATATTTTATTATCAGATGAATAGCATTTTTGCGCTTGATTCAATTCATAAATCAAAATGGATAACGTGATGAAGTAGCGTCACTTTGCGGGCGCATCAACCCACTCAAGCCTTTAATAACTGTCAACAAATGAAATGAGTAGTAGGATCTTACCAGAAACAAAGAAAAGATATAATATAACAAAGATGTGATGTTAGATTGAATAATAATTATTTGGTTTAATTATTCGGTTAATTTTTATATAATTTTATAAAATTTTTAATTAAATTTTTAATTTTAATTAAATTTTTATATAAATTTTTTAAATAATTTTTTTACAGTAATTAATTTAATTATATAAAAATTTATTTAAAAAATAAAAAATTAGTGTAAAAATTAAATTAAAAAAAATGTAAGAATTTAATTAAAAAAATTAATAAAATGATTCAATTAAAAAAATATATAAAAATTTAATTAAAAATTTTATAAAATTATAAAGACCAACGAAATAATTAAATCTAATTATTTATATGATAAATAAAAGGATATCTCATAATCACGATAATGATATCATTGTTCATTCTTATCCAATTAATTATATATGGAAATGAAGAAAAGGAAGTGCGCGTGGGTAATGAACAAAGATTTTGCTGTTTACGATCTCTTTCGTCACAAAATCTCTCAAAGCGCCACTATCAGCCGCCGCGCCAAACTACTTTTCATTTTGGGACTGCAACCAAACCACGTGCGTTTCTTTTTCTTTTATGAGCGTGGAT
>NC_029793.2:32585114-32592353 GCF_000816755.2 Arachis ipaensis | reverse complement strand
ATTTTATAACAGTAAAAAAAATTACACTATAAACATATTTCGGATGCACTGCCCCGTATTGTAATGGTCATATCTTGAATGCATCTGAGATATGAACAAGACTGTATATCAAATACATTACGTCCGAAATGTGCGTGTAATTTACTTCAATCCAGTGCATCCGTAATACGAGTATGTATACAGATTTGGAGCAGTGACGTGCAAGTGTGCAGGACAACTTTTACATATAACATTATATATTTTCGTATATATATATATATACATGGAAAATATTATTTTCTTAAAAACTATCCTATTTGAATTAAAACTAAAAAAAAGTACATAAAAATATATCGAATTGGATTAATTTAAACTTGAAATATGGTTTTACGAGAAATGAAAAGTTACATGTAAAAATTTGAAACATGAGTATGTGAGAGAATAGTAGGGATTAAGATTTATGTGATCAGGGATGAAAAGTTACGTGGTCTGATTTTATGATGAGAAGAAACGAAATTATTTTTCTTCATTTTTATCTGTTTTACCTGTTTCATCGACTCCACGTTTGTTTTAATATAATAACTAAACACGTACTTAAAGGGTTTTTTTCATCATGTAATTGAACACGTACAATTTTATTTTCTTTTAAAATTTAAATCAATCTAATTTGATCTAGTTTTTTATGTACTTTCATTGAGAACGAATTCAAATGGGTTAATTTTTAAAAAAATAATGTACCAATCAATTTTAAATCACTAATTTTAAATACATAGGGCAAGATATAACTTTTAAAAATTGGATTAATTTTAAAAAAAATTGATATTGTTTTAAATCTTAATTTTTTTTATAATAATACACGTATTTATTTATAATAATTTTTTTAATAATAATACACGTAATTTTAAATTTACAAAAATATTGTAAAGTTTATAAATAAAAATTGTTCTGCACACACGAACGTATCTCGGATGCACTGCCCCAAATCACCAAAAATATGCATATCTCAGATGCACGGTATCTGAGATCTCGTCTTGTTCATATCTCGGGTGCATCTGAGATATGACTGATGTCACACTTTAATTACCCTAAGCCTTATCTCTAGCCGTAAAGTAAAGGTTAATCAAAGGTTACGACAATTCTAAGGCTTATGCATATATCAATATAAAAGGAGTAATAATTCTAGAAATCCGATGAAGAAAATAAGCTTAAATACGGAATTACAAAGCGCGAACGTTCACACGAAACTACAAGCGTAAAAGACAAGATACACTATGTAGGACAACAAGATGTATGTAGATATATAAGAGTATATTAATCATAAGATACTAGCCTAAGCCTGCGGAGTTTAGGTCGACTAGTTAAATACTGACATACAGAGTTGTGAAAGTTAAAACAGCATATACAAAATATCTCTCTCAAAGTAAACTTCTAAGGCAATTATAAATACAAAAGGTGAGAGAACTAAACAAAATAATCAAAAGACTTCAAAACATAGCCAAGATCCTCTGCTCTATCATCATCAAAGCAACTCACTGAGGTGGGTTGCAACCTGCATCTGAAAAATAACAACAGAGTATGGAATGAGAACCGGAGGTTCTTAGTATGGTAATAGTGCTCAATGATGTAAGATATAAGACTCCTAGACGACAGAGGCAATCCTAGAGCTTCATATCCATCATGAGATTCAAGCTTACCATAAGTAAATTTAAAACATTAACTTTAAAACCACATTGAAAAAGGGATAATCTAACTTAGGGAATTCTAAACTAACAATTCTCCGCTGTCCTACAGCCTTCGCCTGCCTAACCGCTATGCAATCCCATCACCACCACCTTCCGAACCTCCTCAATCCCAGTAGAATACACAAATAATACAATATAAGGAAAGCATAAGTATAAGCATGTATACCAAGTAATTCAAATAGACAATTAGGCATGTTATACAATTAGGCAAGTAATTCAAGTCGGCAAAGCAAGAAAACAGATAAAAGATGCACATGATGAATGCATGTCCTATTTGGCTGTGATATCACATCGTCGATTCAACTGCCAACCCGACACACCTCCATGAAGATTTCGCCCTTCGGTCTCATAATGGGAACCTCCGAGATATCGTGCCTGGATCACGGTCCAGGATGTCAGTGTCTGCACACTATAGTGATTCCGAAGGGATGCGAGCGGGATACTCTTGTCACGGACCTCACAACTCAACGTAAGCGGGACTAACCACCACCCTTACGCCGCCGCCGCAACCTCGACAGGCGGGATTAACCGCCATTCCTACCAGGCGCATAGCATCTCAATAATCTCAGTTTAAAATAGTAATTCAGTGGTTTTCAGAAATCATTTTTTTTCAGTATATCAGTGATCCATCATTCCATTCTGAGTCCCAGACTCGTCTCAACCACCATCAATTCATAATATCCCCAATTCATAGTCAGTGATCATCAACACAATACTCCACTTTCTCACTCAACCAAATTCGTCCCCAGTACTCCAGAAACCTAAGTCTCCGTTTTCTAAATTTTTTACAAGAAAAATATCTTTAATTAAACTTACCCCAAATATCGCCCATGTTTTGACACCTAAAAATAAGCTAAAGGATCTTAGATAAGTGTTACGGAAGTTTACAAGCTTGCCGGGTAGGTAAAACAGTTAAAAATAATATGTTTATTGAAAAACAGGACAGTGTGTGTAGCATAGGGTTGTGCGTACGCATGCACAGAAGGATTTTCAAAAAGTGTGTGTACGCATAGAAGTGTGTGCACGCACAGAAGGTAAAAGTTTTCATTTTAAACGCGCACACAGATGTGTGCAATCGCCCTGAATAGCCTGCCGTTCCTAGTGTGTGTGTCGCACGAGGTTGTGCGTACGCACAACTTGTAAATTTCGCAGGGTGTGTGTGCGCACCAGAGTGTGCTAGCGCTCCCAACAGTAGGCACCTCCCTGTGTGTGCGTGCGCACAAGAGTGTGCGTATGATAAACCTATTTTTAGGGCCTATTTTTAGGGTTTATCTTGTGCTTAATTTGGTAGATTTTATCCACTATTCTCACACTTATTCATAGAAATCGTATGTTTTACATTTTCTTCCTAATTTTGTGCTATGATTGAAAACATGCTTCTTTGACCTTAAATTTGCTAATTTTAATCCTCTCTTATTACCATTTGATGCCGTGATATATTTGTTAAGTGTTTTCAGGGTTTATAGGGAAGGAATGTCTTAGAGGATGGAAAAGAAGCATGCAAAAGTAGAAGGAGTACAAGAAATTGAAGGAATTGTTAAGCTGTCAACCCTGATCTCTTCGTACTAAATCGATCATAACTTGAGCTATAGAGGTCCGAATGAGGCGGTTCTAGTTGAGTTGGAAAGCTAACATCAGGGGCTTCAAAATGATATGCAATTTGCTATAGTTGCCATACAGTTAGGTGATATCACGCGTACATGTGACCTTGCGAAAGTTTAGCGACGCGTACGTATGGGACGACGCGTACGCGTGACGGAGCCACGTCCTGCACGTATCAGAAAATGCTGGGGGCAATTTTTGGGTTATCTTTTGCCCAGTTTCAAGCCCGAAAATATAGATTAGAGGCTGCAGAGTGGAGCAGAATGGGATTCATTCAATCATTCACACATTCACACACAATTTTAGGTTTTAGATGTAGTTTTCTAGAGAGAGACCTCTCTCTCCTCTCTTTAGGTTTTAGGGTTTTTAGGTTTATTTCTTCTCAATTTCAGATTTCTACCTTGTTTCAATTTAGGTTTCTTCTACTTTTATTGGTTCTAGCACTTTAGTCATCTATTTCTCTTTGTGATTTCCTTATTTTGTTAATTTAGTTTATGAACTCTTCATGTTAGATTCAATTTCTTATTAATGCAATTTGAGGTATTTCATGTTTATTGTTTCTCTCTTCAGTTGTTGTTATTGATTCCTTGCAATTGGTTGTTTAGGTTCAATATTCTCTTATTACTTTTCTATATTTTATTTTGTGCCTTCCAAGTGTTTGATGAAATGCTTGGGAGGATTTTAATTTAGATTTTTCTATTCTTAACTTGGATTGATCAATTAGGGACTCTTGAGTTATCAAACTCTTTTTTGATTGGTAATTGAAACTTGCTAGTTGGCTTAAACTTCACTAAATCTACTCTTTGATTAGAACTTGTGAACTTAAATTGAATTGCTCACTTGACTTTTTTTCATTGTTAGAGGTTAACTAAGTGAAAGCAAAAAACAATTACTATCCCAATTGATGATGACAATAAGGATATGAATTCTAATTATCAATCCTTGCTAAGAGTTTTCTTAGTTTAGTTTATTTTCTTGCCATTTTACATTTTCATTTATTATTACAAAAATCTCAAAAATATACTTTTCCATAACCAATTATAAGTACACTTCTCTGCAATTCCTTAAGAGACGACCCGAGGTTTAAATATTTCGGTTGATTTTTATTGGGTTTGCTTAAGTGACAAACAAATTAAATTTGATTGAGGTTTAATTGTCGGTTTAGAACTATACTTGCAACGCGATAATTTTGTGAAAATCTTTATCGATGATTTACCCCATCAGCGTACCTACATTTTCAAAATGTCACTGGATGTGTGTGCGCACAAGGTTGTGCGTACGCACAAGTAAAAAATAACCACTAATCAAAGCATGCGCACAGCAGTGTGTGTGCGCTACAAACCAGAAATCACAAAACTTGCAACTTCACAGAATTCATATTTCTAACACGAACTTCCAATGATCATATCTTTCTCTACAAAATTCAGATTTCTACAAAATCTATACCATTTTAAATCTCTTTGAATTATCTTTAATTTGATATAAAACTCATTCAATTTTAAAAATTGTAGCTAAAGATATGATCCATCAAAGTTTACCAAAAATCTATTTTTACCAAAGTTCACTAATTTCTCAAATCCTTGAAATCCATGACCAAAACCAAATCAAAACCACACCAAACTCCAATTTACCTCATAACTTACCCTTTGTGTCATAATTCACCATTCATATCAAATTTCTACTCATCACATTACAATATCCTCAACCTCAAATCAAATACATGACACTATAATTATCTCTCCACCAACACACTATCACTACCAATCATAATAATCGACCTCAACCATTCACAATATCAATATTCAACACTATTTGTTAAACTCAACAACATTACTCATTCAAATCATCAAAGTCATCAATACATCATACATCATCATGCAACAAATTCAACAAGCCATTTCAATCCAACCTATCCTATGGGTCACTAGTCTAAGTGTCCAGAAATATTATATATTACATAGAGAAAACTGAAACCATACCTTGGCCGATTTCCAATATGTGCTATACACCAAGATTTGATTACAACAAGCTTTCAACCACAACCAAGCCACCAACTCAAATCCAAAGGCTCCCAAATTCACAAACCACCAAGCTATATACACACAATTTATAACTAATCAACCTAGGGTTCATCATAATCACAATTTCTCAAAGGTAAAGAGTTTTCTTACCTTTTCTAATGGTTTTTGGGATACAAACCACCAATAGCCCAACCTTAGATACTACGTAAACAATCAAAATACAAAAATTTAATCAAAATCAAAACGCACATTTTCGAATTTCTTAGGGCTACAGGAAGAAAGGAAAATTTCGAAATCTTACCTATAAAACTTACATGAAAGTAACAACTCGACAAGAACTTCGCGTACCCGCTTACGGCACAAAAATCGGAGCACCGTAGCTCGAGATATGGTCACCGGAAGTTAGATGTGAATAGTGTTTTAGCTCTCTCCTCTTACTTCACTCTTGCAGCTGTGTGTTGTGTTTATGAGGCCAAGATGAGTTCATTAATGAACTTATATATGTTGGGCTTGGGTCCAACTTGGGCTCGGTCCAACCCGTTAGTATTTTTGGCCCGTTCGGCCCAATTTTGAGCCAAACCTTTAAAATTAGTGTCCGGTTTTTTATTCTAAATATTTTCCTAAGGTTTTTTACTGTTTTCAATTATTCTTGCATAGTACCAGACAGATCTAAGCCGGTACTACCAGTTAATTTACCGGTACGTATTTTTACGCAATTTTTTCGAGAAAAATTACATTTTGCAACTCAGAAAAATCTACTGAGTCCAAATATTATATTTATATTTTCTAATTAATATTCTTTTTAATAGCTTTGTAAATGCTAATAGTTTTTATATTTAATTTATTTTGCAATACGATAAAATTCATCGTTCAATCAAGAATTATTTGACAAAATTATTTGAGAATGAATTGGTAGAAAGGAAGGTCTATGTCTTCTCAAATTTTGAGATTGAGAAATCAAGCAGAATATATCTTCTGACTGTACACACATGCAAAATATCTTTTAAGATGGAGTCACATATAGTACATACGGTCGATGATCATAAAATTTCGGATAATCATTTTAATTTGCTTGCCTATGCTGATATATTGAAACAAACAAATAAACAATTCTACTTATTTGGTACGTAATTAATTTATATTAACCCACACAAAATTATTTTCCTTTTGATTTTAAGTTTTGTCAAAAAATTATATAATAGCATCATTTTATCGATAACAAAAATTTTAACAATTTATTTATGAAAATATTTGAAATTGTATTGTGACTTTTTTTAAAGATATATCCTTTTATTAATATACTATTGTTAGTTTTATCATTTAACATAAAATAAATCAGTAAATTCTCTTTATTTTATACACGTACGAAATTATAATTTCTTATATTATTCACTCATTTGTCCTTAATTTGGTACTTTTAATTTATTTTTTATTCAATTAGATGTTATTGGATTCTTGATTAGAAAAGAAAAACTTATATCATGGTCAAAAATAGAGAGAAGTGACCAGTACATTGTGGTTGATCTTCATGATTTGTAGTATGTAAAATTTTAATATAAATATTTCTGTTGGTAATAATTATGTGTTGTGGTATAATTTTTTTTCTTTATGTATTATTACTTACTCTCTTAATTTTCGCTTTCATTCAAAAATGAGAAAAAAAATAAGATGTACACTATGAAATCAATTTTCAATCCAATTACTTAATCATCTATGTAATTATCAAGCGACCGAATACATAATTTATTCTCTAATTTATAAAATTTAACAAAGACATTGGTAAATATATTGGTTTCACATTTATTTATATATTTTATTTCTTTATGTTATATTTGTAATTATATTATATCTATTTTTATCAATATATTTTTTTTAAAAATATCGTTAGTCGTTAG
>NC_029793.2:32510852-32584980 GCF_000816755.2 Arachis ipaensis | reverse complement strand
TCATTTAATTATCTATTGTCTTTAATTTTGTTTTAACATGTATTTTATTATCCTAGTTATATTTATGTACTAATTATATTCACTATCTAAGTAGGGAATTGTTGATTTCTGACTAATGAAGTAGTAAAATTTACTTTTCCACCCAAATAAATAAATTATAAACATATTGAGATACACTAAAAAAATCATTTGATTAGTACAAGAGATATCTTCGAGAGATAATAGAACTTACGATAATTTTGGAGTACTATAATTATTAAAAAAGTTTTTAAGTATATTAATATATTAGTGTTTTAATAAATTTTAATTATTGATGTTAATTATATATATTATATATATTTTTTATAATTAATATTAATAATTAAAAATTATTAAAATATTAATGTATCACTACACTTAAGTGAGTAATTGGTGACCTTTGTTGCGGTACACGGTAATGGATGAAATTGGTTAAAGCTAAAGGGTCACGTGCGGTGAGTTAGCCACAGTTGTGATTGTATTATTGTAACTTGTCAGAAATTATTTTTATAGAAAAGTTTAGGGAGCCAGCAACTTTGTTAAATTCTGGCCAGCATGTAATCAGTAAAGAAAAGTGAGTCATTGGATGAAATCTCACATTCATCTCACACCATTAAAACCATCATTGATGACTATTTGATGGCTACAAATCATAAAGTTGCTGGCCCCTAACATTCCTCTATTTTTATTATGGGAAAGATATTGGTGTTTTGGGATAATATTGGAGGGTGGGGTGATTTATTGGGCGGTGGAGCTACCAGTCAACACGCAGGAGCGTGGTGACCCTGTTACGGAGCAACGTGTCAGCACCACGCAGGGGAGAGGTGACGCGACGAGCATGCACGGTTTTGGCACCACGCAGGGGCGAGGTGGAGCTGGCGTCGCAGAGTCCCAATGTTCCTGCACTACGGGGGGCGTGCTGCAGCTGCTGCCATGCAGGGGACAGGTTCCCCGGTAAACAGCAAGCATGGCCTCTTTATTGCTCTATATAAAGAGCCTTCTCCTCCAACTACAACACAGAAAAAAAAGTGTTGGTGAGAGGGTTTGAGGGCAACATAGAAAGAAAGTGTGTTAGTAAGAGGGAAGAAGGGGGTTGCGAACTCATCAAAGGGACTAGGAGAAAGGGTGGGATTATTTTGTTTTTATTTTAAAGAATGGTTCGTAATTATAATGCTTCGGAGGAACATATTATAAATTATTTGGATCATTCTATTTATGTAAGTTGGTAAATTATATTTTTATTGTGTATTTTAATTTTTGTTATTTTTTGTTATTTAATATGTTAAAAAATTATTTTTTTTATTAATTTTAAATTAATTTTCTGTTATAAAAATACTAAAATAAAATATATATTATACTATACTATACTAACAAATATATTTTTGTTGATGCAGCCTAATAGAAATTTGTTGGTACATAAATTGGATCCGTCACAGAGTTGGAATCCAAGGGTCGAAAACTACTTACGCGCCACGGGATTCTACCACGTATCTAGGATTGGGATGATAAGAGGATCTCACCCATTGTTAGCTGCTCTGGTTGAAAGGTGGAGGCCGGAGACTCACACTTTTGTGTTGCCGGTGGGTGAGGTTACAGTGACATTGGAAGATGTCGCACATATATTTGGCTTACCAATTGATGGAGAGCCTGTGAGTGGATGGACTGGCAGTAGCAGTGATTTCGTTCAGAGTCAGCATGGCAATATTCGGACGTGAACCGGTGTTCAGTCGTAATTTGAAATCCTATATAAAGCTTGGTTGGATTCGATGTATCAGAGATGAGGAGCCGTTGGACACTGAAGAGTCCATAAGGAGATACGTGAGATGTCAGATTTTCTGTATGTTAGGGTCGACCCTATTCACAGATAAGTCGACCGCATACGCCCATGCGAAGTATCTACCATTGCTTCGCGATTTTGAGCGGATCCATACTTATAGTTGGGGTTCAGCATGTCTTGCACATCTTTACAAAGCACTATGCCGTGCATCACGATATGATACGAAGGAGATGGATGGCCCTCTTAATCTGTTATTTGTTTGGGCATGTGAGTGAATGCCGTGTATTGCGCCCGTACCGAGACATATCCTTCCACCTGTTGAGATACCAGTTGCCATGAGGTAAATATTTATGGTTCTTGTCAGAGATTATATTCATTATGCATGTTTAGGGTTACGGTTACTTACGTAAATTTTTTCACTGTATCATGTTTCAGGTGGAGTCATTCGGAACGGAGCACAGCGTGGTTAGAGAAGACCGTTGTGACATTTAGGCATGATATAGACTACATGCAGGAGGTAAATATTTATGGTTCTAATGAATCCTAGTTCCAGACATTAATGTTAGGGTTATGACATTCGAATTATCTGTGGCAGTTTGAGTGGCGGCCGTACGAAGGAATGATCATACCCGGCGAGTTACATGGACATCTTGATGTGTGTGATATCGCTGCTCCGTTGTTGTCGTTCGAGTGTATCGAATGGCACCCTGCGGATCGAGTGATGCGTCAGTTTGGGTTCGCACAGCCCCCCCCCTCCGGCGAATACCAAGGGACATTCCACTAGACCAGCATTGCATGACTCTTCGCGGAGTGCAGCTTTATGACTGGACAGCTTTATAACTTGTTGGATGCTTCTTGTCAATGGCTTAATCATGTGGCTTTTAATTTTGGTGAGTATAGCCCCCAAGGGATAGGTAGTGGACTTTAATACACAGATAATAAAGCTATTATGTATGCAACTCACTGCTTGTATTTCTCCATATTTTATTTGCAAATTTGTTGATGTGGATCTTTTCTAGGACTCAGTTACAATGGAGCCTAGGCTGGTTTCAGCTCTGTCACAAGGATGTCATCATCGTCACTGGGTGGCATTATTATTCGGATTGTTGCGTTTCAGCAATTATTTGTTACAAAATCAGTTTCACCTTTCACTAACTTGCAAACCGACACCGGTGACCCTTCTAATGGAAATGGAAAGAGAAAGGATAAAGGGTAGAATCCAAGATCTCGTAGATTCATGTGGTATCTTGAGCTACAAATTTCTGGTATCACTCTTTTTTACTTAGCTTTTATTTTTTTGTGTCTTGTGTTCTTTCTTAATTTAATGTTCTAATAAATATAACTCACAGATGTTTCTGGAATTACAAAAGTAGCATATTTGAAATTAAGGATCTTTGGAACCTGTCCAATGGCACTAAAGTGGTGTTGCCACTTAATAATTGAAAAGAGGCATTAGTAGAAATATAACTTATGATCAATTACAAATATAACTCACAGATACTGTAAGGGAATCTCATGATCAATTATACATTGCCACGGATATTTCTCTAAATGTACTTTAGTTTTTGTTTGAATTGTGTTCCTTAAGATGTTGTTCCTGGTTTTTAATGTTTATGATGAATTTACTTTGATGCTTAATTAAAGGCTTTTGCTGATACAATCTATAGATTCATGCAAGAATAAGTGATCATGAAAAGATGAGAATATGTTCCACATTAAAGCCTGAAAAGTTGTCAGCTGAAGCTGTGAGACATCTTAGTAAAAATCTGGCGTTTCCTTCAGAAACAAAACCAAGATTGAATGTAAATAAACAAAGTCGAATGAAAAGCCTGCTGCAGGAAAATGATCACTTGAAAAGCTTCTTTGATTCCATATTTCTCAAAAGCTTCAAGAACATTATCATTGATGTGAAAGAGGATGCTAAAAAGGGGTTAATTTTATATGATGGTGATGAAAGAATACATAGTAGCGGGACTTAATTGGCAAGTCTAAAGAAGATAGGGAATCATACTTTGAGTTTGAGCAATGCTACTGTTTATTACCTGCTAAAACTCTGTGCATAAGATTAGCTTAATTTTTTATTTGACACTCAAGTATATACTTTCATTTCATGTATAATATATTTGACATACGACAATATTATTTATTAAGAGTTGTTTGCTTTCTTGCTTGTGTTTAAATGAGAATGGATCGTTCCAAATTAAAGGTGACAGCATCAAGTGATTGTTTGGAACTTTTCTTGTATACAATAAATGACACAAAAACAAAAAAAATTTTTACTTGGATGCAAAGTGTTCCGTCCTAGGTAAGCCGAGATATACGACTTTTATGATAGCTGCTTGATTTCTGGACAGAGTTATACGTCGTCCAGGGAGCAGCGTTATAAGTGAACCTCGGCACTGTGAAACACGGCGGCGGGAGCACCTACAAAAAGCACTCCGACGCTCAAGTAAGAATATGAGTTATGAAAAAGTAAGAGAAATATATTAGAGTGAGTTCTGTGACCTGTCTTCGCTAGTTATTTTTGCTCGTTCTTATAGGCAAATGGAGGGTTTATCTGCCCTCTGTTTGTGCCGATATTCTCGGTTAGGTGAGTGCCATTACAAGTAACGGAAAAGAGATGATAGCTGACTCATGTGGAGCCGTACTCTGTAGTGCTGCTTTCCGGATTATTTGGTCGATTTTGTTGGTGAGGTTTATCGGGTTTAGTGGTACACGTCATAGCCCGCAAGCTTGTCTGGCTATGTGTTCTAAGTGACAGGCAAGCTTTGATGTGCTCGGCTTAAGTGTACGCGTGATGGTTTCTGGTTATTGGGCTGTTTTGTATGTTTTTTTTTTTGGAAAGTAAAAGGGAAGTCAAGGGTTTTTCTACCTTGTAGGGAGTGCCGTGATTAATGCGCCCTTTCCCCGTTTTGGTTTTCGATGCTCCTTAACGGTTACCCCTTTTGTTTTACCCATTAAGTTAGTGGGCTTTGTAATGGTATTGATTGTTGCTTTGGAATCTGCTGCTTCACATTATTACAGTTTACCCCCAACTATGACTTCGAAAGGTTAGTTTCTCTTCTTCTAATTTTTACTGGTGCTTTTGTCTTCTATTCATGGTGAGAGAGAAGGGAAAAGAGAAAGTAAAAGTAGTTGAGGTTAAGGAGGGTGATCCATACCACTGGGTGCATGACGACGTGAAGACTCGTTCCTCCTCGTTTACCAGTGTTGAGTCTATGTCTGAGTTAAGGGGTCTGAATCTTGTAAGAGGTGGTTCTAATGTTGCTGTCGAACTTCTCTCCTGTTCCAGTGGTGACAGGGTTTGTGAAAGGAGGGGTGATTGGGGGTATTTTTATATGTATACCCCCTGTTTGATTGAGCTGGGTGTAAGATTTCCTTTTTCCTCTTTTGAATGTGACGTTTTAACTCAACTCAATTGTGCGCCTTCCCAGTTGCATCCAAACACCTGGGCCTTCCTTCGTGCTTTCCAGTGTTTAATGGAGTTTTTGTCTGTTCCTTGCTCTCTTTCTGTCTTCTTTTCTTTATTTCAATTTAAAGGGGTTCAAAAGGGGTTGTGGGTGTGCTTGAGCAGTTTTCCTGGGCGTTCTCTTTTTCTGTTGTATAAATCTTCCTTCAAGAATTTCAAGTCTTTGTTTGTTAAAGTTCGTTCTGTGGAGGCGGAGTACCCTTTTTATTTGGATGAGGAGCTTATAGAAAAGTTCTCTCTTTACTGGTGTTCGGAACCGTATCAGATTCTCGAGGCTACTGAGTGGACTGATGAGGAGGAGTATTTGTTGGAGTTTTTAGTAGAGGGTTTTGCTGGTGGAGAGTGTTTGTCAATTAGCGAGTTGCTTGGTTTTTATAATTCTGGTGATAGTGTGGGTCTGCAGGCTTATATAGGTATTTTGTTGTTTTTCATTCTTTCATTCGTGTACTGTGTTCTGACATTGTTGTTTTGAGTAGGTGGATGAGTTCCTGTGATCTATCCTTCTCGGTTTCAATCCTTCTTGAAAAAGAAAAAGGAAAAGGATGCTGCTGATGAAACGGGAGGTTCGGGAATTCCAAAGGGTGGGGCTGGTGGCGACGCTGCTTTTTTCACTGCTCAACCCGCGTCCTCATATAAAAGGAAAAGGAATGAAACCGATTAGTCTTTGGAGGTCATCTCTGAAGGGGATAGAGAAGCCGTTGGCAATAAATCTGTTTTTGATCGGTAGAAGAGGTTTCATGGTTTCCTTCCTGGTTTGAGCCCCCATTCTTTGTGGAGTAATTAATTCCCTATTGCCGAGATTTCGGATAGGGTTTCTCAGTATCCAGGTGATATGCTGATGACCCACTGAGTTGGTATGGAGAGCTTGAGAAAATTCGTTCAGGTTGGTCTGTGTATATTGTTTTTCATTTTTTTCTTCTTGTCCTTTAGTTGATGTTTTGGTTGTGTATTCTTGTTATAGATCGTTGCATTGCATTTGATGTGTGTCGGTAGTACCACTGAGCTGATTGGAGCTGAGCAGCAGGCTGCTATGGGGAGGGTTGCCGAGCTAGAGAAGTTATTGAGGGATAAGAATGCTGCAGTGGAGAAGTCCTTGAAGGAAAAAGATGAGGTAATTGTGGATGTGACGGCGAAGATGAAGTCGTCTGAAGACGAGGTTACCGTCTCAGAGATCAGATTCGGCTTCTTCAAGTCGAGATAAAAGATAGTGATCTGGCTAAGGGTCAGTTGACCTCCAGGGTTCATGAACTGGAGGAGTTGGGGATGGAGATGTTTTCCTCCGGTTTTGACCGAGCTGTTAGTCAAGTTGTTGTCTTAGTTCCTGAGTTCGATTATACTCGGTTGGATGTGACAAAGGTGGTTATTGATGGGAAGCTTGTGGTAGATGGGACGGTGGAAGATCATGATGAGTATGCCCCATCTTCTTGATTTTCATAGTATTTTGTTTATTTGTATGTATTTGATTGTCGTTTTTGTAAACTTTCAGTAACACTTGGTTTGTTTTGGCCGAGTCGTGATTGGCTTTGACTTTAAATATTTTGTTATGTATGCAAGTATAACTTGTTTGGGTAAATGCTCTTTGAGTAGTATTTGGAAAAATAGAAATAGATCGGTATTTATAACTTATTGTTTGTATTGATTGATATCAACTTTTGGGCGTCCGGCCTCATTAAAATCCTCCTTAGATAAAACCTTTATATGGGAAAAAAACCTCTAAGGGGGAAAAAGAGTACCTTCATTTGCGTATTTGTACAAGTTATGATCTATAGATTTTCAAAGAAGATACATTCCAGTTTCCTGATACTGGTTCGCCGAGTAGTGTTTGGAGCTGGTAAGCCCCCAGGCCGAGTCCCAGAATGGTCCTTCCCAGTTTGCGGCGAGCTTTCCATGCGAAGGAGGTCGCCTTGCTTTCTCTGTTCTTCTGAGGACTTGGTCTCCTTCGCCGAATATCCTCGGCACTACTCTTGTGTTGTGCTTTCTCTCAGCCAACTGCTTTTTAGATCTCTACTTGATGGCGGCAATGTCCCTGTCTTCTTCGATCAGATCAAGCTCGGCATTTCTCACATTTATATTGTGTTGTTCATCGTATAGCTCGGTTCTCAATGTAGGAATGCTGACCTCAATAGGGATTAGTGCTTCTGACCCATAGACTTGTTTGAAGGGCGTCTCGCCCGTGGTGGATTGTATCGTTGTGTTGTAGCTCCGTAATATTTCTGGGATTAGCTCCACCCATTCTCCCTTCGCGTTATTGAGCTTTTTCTTTATTGCTTGCAATATAACTCGGTTAGCAGCTTCGGCCTGCTCATTGGTTTGTGGGTGTTCGAATGAGCTAAAATGATATTGTATGTTAAAATTTTTTAGAAATGATGCGAGTTTGTTATCTGTAAATTGTCTTCCATTGTCTGATATTATTTCCTTTGGTATTCCAAATCGGCATATGATGTTTTTCCATATGAAAGATCGCACCTTTTCGGCAGTTATCCTTGCTAATGGTTGTGCTTCTATCCTTTTGAGAAATAGTCTATTGATACTAAAAGAAATTTTACCTGTCCTGGCGCTATTGGAAATGGGCCGAGATATCGAGCCCCCATCTGTGGAAGGGCCAGCTTACCTCCATGATGTGCAATACTTCGGCCGGCTTCATAGAGATGGCGGCATGTTTCTGATAGTTGTCATATGTTTTGACCTTTGTTATGCAATCCCTCTTCATGGTCGGCCAATAGTATCCTGTTCGGATGATCTTTGCCACAAGAGCTCGTCCTCCGATGTGGTTTCCATATACACCCTCATAGATTTCGTTCATTACTTCTTTTGCTTCATCGTCATTGAGGCATTTTAGCAATGGTTGTGAGAAACCGCACTTGTATAGTTCCCCTGCTATGTTTGTGTAGAGACTTGCTTTTCGTCTGAAATGTTGAGGGTTAAGTTCGTTTCTGGGTATGATCCCTGCATTAATATATTCAAGGAAAGGTGTTCTCCAGTCGTGAAGGTGGTTAATGCTTGTTATGGATAATAGTTCAATTCTAGGCTTTTTTAGTGTAAGTTGTGATAATGTCGATGTTTGTGTATCCGCCCTAGTGGCAGCAAGTTTAGATAATATGTCTGCTCTAATGTTCTTCTCTCTATGCACATGTAATATGATGAATGTGTCAAATTTTGAAATGAGATCTTTTGCTATGAGCCAATACCGCTCTAGCAAGGGATCTTTTACTTGAAATTCTCCTCGGATTTGTTGAACCACCATGAGGGAATCACAATGTACTGTTAAGCTATGTACTTGGAGGTTGAGGGCGAGCTTGAGTCCTGCTATGAGTGCCTTGTACTCAGCCTGATTTTTGCTTGCTGAGAAGTGGAATTAAAGGGATTGTTCGGCCATCACTATGTCTCCGTCTTTCAGGACTACCCCGGCCCCGCTTCCTTCTCAGCTTGATGCCCCATCAACGTGTAACTCCCAGGTCTTGTTGTAGTGGTGCTCGCCAGGTGTGAGTTTAGAGACAAAGTCTGCTAGGATTTGTGCCTTCAGGGCTGGCCTTGATTGGAACTGAATATCGAACTCAGAGAGCTCGATGGACCATTTGGTTAGTCGTCTGGCCAGTTCTGGTTTTGTTAGTATTTTCCTTAATGGTTGGTTCGTTCTTACAATTATTGTGTGGCTCTGTAAACAGTGTCTGAGTCTTCTTACTGTTGTCACTAGTGTTAAGGCCAACTGTTCTATTCTCGGATACCTTTGTTCCGTTGGTTGCATGACTCTGCTGACGAAGTATACTGGCTTTTGTATTTTTCCTGTCTCAATGACAATAGCCGACCTTATAGAATAATTTGAAGTGGATAAATACAAGTATAAAGGTTTACCGACTTCTGGTCTTTGTAACACTGGTGGCGATGATAAGATGGCTTTGAGCTCGGTGAATGCCGTCTCGCATTATTTTGTCCATTCGAATTTCTTATTCTTTGATATCGTCTGGAAGAAATGGTATGATCGGCTTGATACCATTGGCAAGAACCGTGACAGAGCAGCTACTCTTCCTGCTAATTGTTGTACCTCTTTCATTATTTTAGGACTTGCCATGTTAAGTATTGCGTCACATTTTTCAGGGTTTGTTTCGATTTCCCGTGAGGTCAGTATAAATTCGAGGAACTTGCCTCCTTGTACCCCAAAGGCACATTTCTCCAGGTTGAGTCTCATGTTGTATGCTCGGATCTGCTTGAATATCTCCCTGAGGTCTTCACAGTGGAATCTTCCTGGGGGGGGGGTCTTGGCGACCATATCGTCCACATAGATTTCCATATTCTGACCTATCTGATGGCGGAATACCTTGTCCATTAGTCGTTGGTATGTTGCACCTGCGTTCTTTAGACCAAATGACATTACTTGTCCATCATAAGTCTTGTGAAGTAGCCTTGTTATTGCACAATGCATGCAGCATAGAGTAATGAAATAATGAAGTATTAAAAAGAAATGTTGATGGACATTTTGTCACAAAAATTTTTTATTGTCTCAAATTTTATTCATTTTCTTCACTATTTGTTAATAGAATGAGAACCATACTTAATCACATTAATCTTGATATGTTCATTTTTTTCCGAGCTTCTGTTTCAGTCTCCAAAATGCTTGAGATATTAGACATATGTATTAGGATCAATGGTACAACTGAACATTGGGTGTATGATGCCTTGAACTTATGAATGTGATCCCTTCAAGCTTTTAGCAAACTAAAAAATAATGTAATTTACATATGATCTATGACATTTTCTCTGAATGTGAAACAGAAAAAAAAGAGAAGGAATTAAGATACAAGTATATCTATATCTGGTCTAGGGCTATATGAACCAGTTTTTTCACCAAGTAAAAGTGCCTTCAAAATAGCCTCACACAAACCACTATAATGGATAATCAAATGTCCACCATCTGAAACTTTATGGTAATTTATCCATGGCATATTCCTTGAAACAAATCTCTGGATTTGAGAGGGCACAACCTTGTCTTCATATCCCTGCCAAATGTGAACTTTACTTGTGTTGTGAGAGAATAGATTGCTCAGCTTCAATGGATCAAACTCCCAGTTGCAATAGTCTTGGAGAATCTTTTGCAAGCCAAAGTTCCCATTGGATCAGTCTTTTCTGTAGTCCATATCCAACTCTATCATATTGCACAAAATATATACCCAATGCATCTATTAGTTCCTGCACGTTTAGTGTCACATCAATGTTATATATATTATCATCAACATACATTTTGAATCTATTCCACTCACTATTGATAGCTCACGAGTATTCAATAATCAATTAGATCTAAATTCAACCAATAATTTTCACATCACCATAACAGAGTCAATAAAAGATTGATCTTTTGTACCAATTTTCATAACTGGATACTGATGATTAGGGATGGAAATAGGCCAGGCGGCCTGTCACGAGCCTGCAGCCTGGCCTGGCCTGTTATAAAATATGCACATGCTTAGACCTTTGTAAAAGCCTTAATATGTTAATAAGTCAGGCCCAGCCTCGCTAATTAGCCTTATTGGCCTGTTAAAACATAATTAAATATATAAATTATTATTTTTTTTATTATTATAATTACGGCTACAGGCCATGCCAGAATGAATAACAAGCCAGGTTTAGTACTTTGAAAAAAGCCTATAACAGGCCTAGGCTAATTAACTACATAACAGGCCAGGCCTGTTAAGAGTAAAGCCTGGCCTGTTTCCACCCCTACTGATGATGGCCTAAAGTGATTTAGGAATTTTTCTCAAAATAGAATTGGCGTTGCAAGTATAGTCCAAACCCAACAATTGACCATCAATCAAAGTTTAAATTAAAGTTTTGTCACAATTCAAATCAAAATAACCGGGAGTTTTAAATCTCGGGTCATTCTCCCTAAGAATTGCAATTAAGTGCGTAGTTATTAGCTATGAGAAAACAAGGGGTTTTAATGGCAATTGATAAGAAAATTAAAAGGGCAAGAAAGTAAATAAAGCATGCAAGGGAATTAAAACTCAAAGCAAGTAAAGCAATGAAAATGGAATTTAAGTGGCAAAAAGAAACTCTTGACAATGGTTGGGAATTAAAGATTCCTATCATAATCATAGACCACAAATATGGTAATTGTGTAGAATTAATCCCAATTAGTCAATCCTAACATCGAGAATTAGTCAAAAGGGCATAATTGATCTTAATCCACAAGTCCTAATCAGCTCAGTAATTAACTTAATGAAAGACTAGCGTTAGTAAAAACCAAATCAACTAACAATCCTAACACAATGTAGAATGGACATCCATGACTCAAGTTCTAATTACCCAATTTCACGCCAAGAATGTGAAAAACTATAAGAGACATTTTATCAAACACCTAGCATGCATATAAGAAAAAATATCATAAATTGTAATAAAAATAAAATCTATAACTACCAATTGTAATAAAATGATAATAACAACTCAAATAAGCATTAAACAAATATAAATTATCAAAATTGCATTAAATGAAATTAAAAAAAACAAGAGTGTTCATGAAACTAAAGTAGCATTAAAGAGAAATTAACAAAGTAAACTAAGAGATGAAAGACAAGAGAACATGAAAATGTAAATGAAACTATACTAAAATAAGAATTAAATGTTGAAATTAAAGAGAAATTAAACTAAGAAACCCTAAATTTTAGAGAGAAGGGAGAGCTTCTCTCTCTAGAAAAACTAAGCTAAAACATGTAAAAACCTAAACCTAAGTGCTCCCCCTTCATCCTTCTTCAATTTGGCTTGAAATAGCTTCAGAAATGAGTTGGATTGGGCTTTGGAGGCCCAGAATTTGCCCTCAGCGAATTGCAATTAATGACCTTACGTGCATGCATTCGTGCGTATGCACGGGTGTGCAAAATTCTCATTGTGCGTACGCACTAAAAGTTATGCGTACGCATGGCTGCATGAGGTTGCAATTGTGCGTACGCCTCCTTGTTGTAGTTTTCAAACTCCATTTTCTTCATGATTTCTCCTCTTTTGAATGCTCTTTCCTCACTACTTCAACCCATACTTGCCTTGGAAACCTGAAATCACTTTACAAATACATCAAGACACCAAATGGGATTAAAAGGAATAAAATTTAGCAATTGAAAGGCCTAAAAAGCATGTTTTCACTTTCAAGCACAATTTAGGAAGAAATAATGAAACTATGCTATTTCAATGGATAAATGCAAGAAAAGTTGATGAAATCCACCCAAATAGAGCAAATAACCTCATTTTGTTGAACATTTTGAAAGCATCAGTTTCCTCTTCTTCCTGCACGTATCCAACAATAATGGCATTCAAAGAAATGTTATCTCGGGTTTTCATGAGCTCAAACTGTTTCCTAGCTTCCTTCAAAGCCCCAGCCTTGGCATACATATCTACCAATGCATTGTTCACAAATAAATTGTTTGCAAAACTTCTCTTGATAATAACTGAATGCACCTGACGACCAATTTCTAAGCTTTCAAAACAAGCACATGAACTCAAAATGCTAGTGAAGGTAAATTCGTCCGGTTCAATGGTAAGTCGTGTCATATCAAGGAATAGCTCCATTACATGATTGAAATAACTATTCTGTGCATAAACTCCCATCATGGCATTCCAAGTGACCATATTTTTCTCAGACATGACATCAAATACTTTCTTTGCAGCATCTAACATTTTGCACTTTCCATACATACTGATCAAAGAACTTTTCACATATATACTAGAACCCAAACCTTGTTTGATAGCCTCTCCATGGACTAGTAACCCATAATCCAACGCAACTAAGCTGGCAATCGCACTAAGAACACTTGCCCACGTGGACCTTGAGGACTTTATACCACACTTCCTCATTTCGAGAAAGAACTCAATGGCCTCCTTATGATGGCCCCTCTTAGCATGACCAGAGATCATCGCATTCCATGCCACAACATTGCTAGTGTGCATGTCTCAGAACAATTTACAGGCATCATCCAGCTTAACCAAATTCACAAGAACATTGAGAACAGTCACAAAAATCACCTGGTCAGGAGAGCAGCCAGCTATCTGCATTTTGTCAAAAACCTAGAGGGCGTCCTGCGGTAGCTCGGCTCGAACATAACCAGAAATCAAAGCCGTCCAAGAAACAGTGTCCAAGTGGACTGCGGCGTCAACTATGGCACTAGCATGGCGGAGAAAGCTGCATTTGGCATAGAGATCGATAAGAGCACCCTGGCAGAACGGATTGGACTCAAAACCTGCCTTGATCACGCAGGAGTAAAGCAACGTGCCGAATTCAGTATTCCTGAGCTTTGAACAAACAGAGAGAGCTAAAGCGAGTGTGAATTGATTAGGTAACTGGCCAAAACGCATCATAGAAATGAAATAACAGAGTACATTTTGGAATAACCCCTGCCTTGAGTACATGGAAATGATATAATTATAAGCGGATAAATGTCTCTGACAGGGATGGAGCTGGTTGAAGAGCCTTTAAGCGAAAGGGACATCACCGGCAGCGGCATAGAGATCGATGGTGGCACTTGCGAGGAAGCCATCAGAGGAAATTTTGTGTTTGATGGCATGTGCATGAACAACTTTGGCCATTTTCCCGTCGCCGTGGTTGGGAATATTATCGAACACAAGGTAGTCGTGATGGTGATGGGGATTAGTTTTAGTTTGTTGTAAGCAGAAGTAAATGCGGAGAAGGTCGTCGTACACTTGTGAGATGGAAGGAGGAGAAGGGGAAGGGCAGTGCTCAATGGTGAGTGAATAAAGTCTTAAGAATAAGAAATCTTGGACTTGAGGTGCAACTGCAAGACGCATCGATAAACAAACAAAACCACCTTGTTAATGCTTCTATTGCATAGATGTATATTGCGTACTGTGAAATGAAAGAAAGGAATTGGATAAGGGTCCTATTTAAAAAAAAAACAGTTAGCGGCTAATCACATTTTAGTCCATATAAAATGTTGTATCACTAATTCACTATATGTTATTCTTATTATTTTAAAAGACTTAAATCATAATGCAAAAGACAAATTTTATAATCTTCCTTAAGGACTAAAGTAATAACATGGAAAGATAAACTTTGTAACTATTTCAAATCAATAGGTTAGGTAATGACAACAATTTTAAGGACGGTGACACTTACATTTCAGTAGTATCTTTTTAAGGAGTATAAAAAAAGGATGGTACTACAATAATTACAATAGAAGTAAAGTTAATCCCCTGTTTTATAGGTGCCAATGCAATTAGAATAATAATCTAGGCTTTAAAAAACATATTGGAAATGTGCATCTAATAGCTTCAAAGTTCCATGAGACAATTTAAGCTTTAATTACAATTAATAACTTCAAACCTAAAGATAAAAAACATGAATGAAGGAAGCTACTTCAAATGCAATTAGACCAAAAAATATAAAAAGCTTATAAAATTTATTCATATTCAGTCTTTCCAAGTCCCACTTAAAATAAAAACACAAAAATACTCCAAAAAAATGGGCATAATGATTATTCCAATTTCCAAATGCAATTATTAGATAATGTAACCCTATTACATGTACTCTATGAAATTTTTAATTTTGAGACATTACCATGCGTAGGTAATATTAGTAATAGTTTTGTCCAGTGATTCCACTTCCTCTTTGTCACAAACTCTGCCGGCATAAATATAAGCATGTGGGGGCCTTGTTCACAAAATTTGATGTGTCCCATACTCCCTTCCTTTATTATTTATTTCCCAACTTGGATGTACCTATTCTTAAGATTTAATATGAGACATTAGGGAAGAATAAAATAGAAGAAGACATCTTCAATTATAATATATATAAGATATGACTCCTAATTATATTAAATCACCAATGTACATGTAGTAAGAAAACAAATAAATCAGTGCAACATCATAGCAATAAGGAGCTGTTGTTTCTTGCAGTGTGAGTCACAAACTAAAAATCTAGAACTTATTTCACGTGGATTGTTTCTTGCAGTGTGAGTCACAAATTAAAAGTCTAGAACTTACTTCACGTAGATTGTTAAAGTGTTAAAAGTCAAGAAAAATATAGATAGGAATAAAATTAGAGGAGCTTAATCCAGGTAACGTGACGGTTTACTTTTTATTTTTTAAGTTCTAACTAGAAACTTATGTTCAAACACATAAATATGCATAACAAATTGACAATAAATAGTTCATAAGTAATGCAAATAATAATATAATGCTTTCCCTTTGCCAGAAAGCTAGAACAATAGAATATATGTACGATTTGTTTTTTGTCAGAATGCAAATCTGAGTTGATTGTTTGATTTCCTATTACTGTGAAAAATTAAATTTAACTAACAAATAAAATTCTATCATCCTGAAATCTGTTGTCTCTTATGAGTGCTGTCAAATGCTTCAAAGAATGTTAAATTTTAGCATAATTAGGATGTGATATATCATTTGTAACAAATGAGTTTGTCTTTTGTCCTACAACAATCCAGCTACACCCAGGTATCTTTTGGATTTCTTTTTGTATCATAGTTCTCCTCAAGGATCTAGCTTCATTCCAATGTATTGATGCAGCGTACATATTAGAAAGCAATACATATGGGAAAGAATTGTCAGGTTCTAACTTAATAAGGTTCTTAGCTGCTCGCTCTCCCCTTATGTCATCACCATGAATTCGGCAAGCTCCCAATAAATTGGCCCAAATCATAGCATTCGGTTCAACATTTAGATTGTCGATGAACTCTCCACCTTCTTTAAGATTACCCCAGCGACCAGGAATATCCATAATGCAAGCATAGTGATCAGCCATGGGTTTAATGCCATAACAGTTCACCATGAGATAAAAAATTTGACGGCCCTCGAAAACCCACCCTACATGGCTGCAAGCAGTGAGCACTCCGAGGAATATGACATCATCTGGTGTAACACATGAGTGAGCCATCTCATTGAAGACCTTCAGAGCGCTTTCTGCATGACCCTTTTTTGCAAATCCAACTATCATTGAGTTCCAAGAAATCACATCCTTTTTAGTACCCATTTCTTCAAAAACTTGCACAGCACTTTTTACATCCACACATTTAGCATACATGTCTATGAGTGCACTACTGGTTAACTCATCCAAATCAAAACCAGTGTGGAATATTAGAGAATGTATCTCTTTCCTATCTTGCAATGCTGATAAGAGAGCACAAGCTCAAAGAACTGAAACAAATGTTGCTTGGTCAGGGAAGATACTGTTGTCCCCTATTTCTCGGTATGAATTTATGGCCTCGTGATAGCAATCATTTTGAGTATACCCGGAAATTAAAGCAGTCCACATAACAATGCTTTTAAGGTTCGAAAATTCTGAGAAAAGTAAGTTGGCATGTACAATCCTTTGCGAGTCCATTTACATGCCCAACAAAGAGGTACCTAAGAACTCACTACCACATAAAAGACCCATCTTAACTATAGCACAGTGGATCTGCAACCCTGAAATTACCTGAGAACCCTTACAAGCATCTATCAGGCTTGAAAATTTAATTTCAGATGGCTTGAGCCCCAATGCCAGCATCTAACTAAGAAGATTAATAGCTTCTTTTTTATTTTTTAGAGCATATCCTGAAATCAGAGCATCCATGGATACCACACTCCATTCAGCCATGCTAGAATAGATTTTTCATGCATCTTCAATGGAACAATATTTAGAATACATGTCAATAAGAAAACTTCCAACAAAAAGGTTTGTTTCTAATCCCAACTTAATTGCCAGGCAATGGAATTTCAATCCTGCTTCTAATAGCTTAACATTTCCACAAGCGCTAAGGATGCTTGCCAAAGCTACCTCATCAGGTACTATGCCATGTAACCTCATTCTGTTGAACATTTTGAAAGCATCAGTTTCCTCTTCTTCCTGCACGTATCCAACAATAATCGCATTTCAAGAAATGTTATCTTGGGTTTTCATGCGCTCAAACTGTTTCCTAGCTTCCTTCAAATCCCAAGCCTTGGCATACATATCTACCAATGCATTGTTCACAAATAAATTGTTTGCAAAACTTCTCTTGATAACAACTGAATGCACCTGACGACAAATTTCTAAGCTTTCAAAACAAGCACATGAACTCAAAATGCTAATTAAGGTAAATTCGTCTGGTTCAATGGTAAGTCGTGTCATATCAAGGAATAGCTCCATCACATGATTGAAATAACCATTCTGTGCATAAACTCCGAGCATAGCATTCCAAGTGACCATATTTTTCTCAGACATGACATCAAATACTTGCTTTGTAGCATCTAACATTTCGCACTTTCCATACATACTTATCAACGAACTTCCCACATATATACTAGAATCCAAACCTTGTTTGATAGCCTCTCCATGGACCAGTAACCCATAATCCAACACAGCGAAGCTGGCAATCGCACTAAGAACACTTGCCAGTATGGACTGATGACCGGAATTCACTACCTATATTATGAATCCGTTCTTTGGTAAGCGCACCAAATTATCGTCAAGTAATAACTCACTATGAGTGAGGTCGAATCCCACAGAGATTAACAGATTAAGCAAGCAATAGTTAGTTAATTATTCTAGTTAGACAAACATTAAGGAGAGATAATTAACAAGAAATGTAAATGACATAAAAGTAAAGGAAAGTAATAAAGTGCAAGAAAGTAAATGGCATAAATGTAAAGTACAAGAAAGTAAAGTGCTGGAAAATAAATGACCATAAAGTAAATATAAGAACTAAAGATAAAATAAATATTTGGATCAAGAGATATTGCATTCTCCGGATTAATTGATTTCATCTCATCTTCAATCATACAATTCATTGACCTCTTGCCAATCATGAGTGATTGAATCTCAATTCCGTGGTAACTCAATCTCTCCAATCTTGATCAATAGCCAATTCCTTGGTCTAGTTGCTCATGAGAAGAGATGAAGCTTGGTCCCTGATTATACCACACATCCTCATAAATCTAAGTAGTGGGTAGATTAAATGTCATAATATCCAACCCAAAACCCAAATCTACTCAAGTGTGAGAAAGAATTTCAAGCATGATTTTATGATTCCTCTTCCAAGGTTCACATAAAACTCAAATACATTCAATCTCTTTTCCAAGATAATTGAATGCTAACATGAAGAATGAAATTTCTTCTAGTAAATCAAAGAGAGATGAAGAGAAGAAGAAGAATAAAAACAACTTAATCCATTGAAAAACAATAGAGCTCTCTTTCCCAATAGAAAGAGTTAGTGATTCATAACTAAAATATTTACAAGTAAGAAAGTGGAAGAGGAGAGAAGTGTGGGTGAGAAGATGGCGTCCGAAGACACCTCTCTAGTAGAATTATTGGCCATCCCCTGATTCTATGAAACTAAAGCCTTTATATAGGCTCTCCTAAATTACAAACTTAAATGAAATTAAAAGTAAATTACAATGAAATGAAAATGAACTATTCTAGATGTTTCTTCTGGCCTTGATTGGTTAACAATTTTGGCTTGAAATAGAGTTGATGTGGACTTGGTTGAAGGTTGGGGCTGCAAGAAGAAGTTGGCGTGTGGGTTCAAGTGTCACACACAATAGAATTTGCTCTTTGGATTGTGACCCACTTTGCAACATTGAAAGTATGGAGTTTTTTGGGCCTCAATTGAATGTCCACTATAAAGTATTATATATTGTTAGAAATCTCTAAATGTCATATTTCTAACGCCACTTAAATCAACTCATTTGGACCTCTGTAGCTCAAGTTATGCCCATTTGAAGTTAAAGAGGTCAATCTGCCGAATGCCTCGGCGTGCCACGCCCATTCTCGGCGTGCCACGCCTCTTGTGTTGTGAAACTGGCATGCCACATCTATTCTTGGTGTGCCGCACCTTCAATGATGTACTAAATCTTCCTCTCTGACTATTAGAACTGGCGTGGCACGCCCAAGACCTGGCGTGCCACGCCCTCGAGCTGGCGTGCCAGGCCCAGGTTTTGTAATACTGAAATAATGGCCTTGTTTACCTTCATGTTTAACGTCCACCGTATAGTGTTATATATCATTAGAAAGTTCTTGATGTCAGCTTTCCAACGCCACCAAGATCACATCATTTGGACCTCTATAACTCAAGTTATGCTCCTTTGAAGATGAAGAGGTCAGGCTGGTAACTCTGCAGGGACGTGTTTTTCTCCTTGTATTTTCGGGGTCAATATCTTCCTCAATTCCAGTATCCACCATAGAGTGTTATATATGGTTGGAAATCTCTAGATGTATACTTTCTAATGGCACTAAAATCACTTCTTTTGGAGTTGTGTAGCTCAAGATATCTTTATTTGAATTGGAGGAGGTCAGGCTAGCATATGCCCCGGCGTGCCACGCCAATGCTTGGCGTGCCACGCCCATAGTGGGGCTCAAAATCGCTCCTCTGGAACTTAAGCCTGGAGTGTCATGCCCAAAACACCTAGTGGCATGCCCTCTTTGAGATCTTGGCTTCCCAAGCTTGGCGTGCCACGCCCAGAGATCCAAGTGGCACGCCCATTGTATTGTGTTTAGCAACCCTTCTCTGTTTCATTGGCCTGGCGTGCACGCCCATAATGCTGGATCAAAATCACTCCTCTGGAACTCAAGCTTGGCATGCCACGCCCAGGCACCAAGTGGCACGCCCAAAACTTCTTATTCTCTTCTTTTGAGCTTGTTTTGTGCTTTTTGCTTCTTTTTCCACCATTTTTTACAAAATTCATCAAATCAAAAGATCAAAGTAATATACAACTTAAGCACAACAAATACTCAATAATTGGGCATTATGAATTAAATTTTGATATGAAAAAGTATAGAAAAATATGACATGATGCGCAGTCATCACAACACCAAACTTAAACTTTGCTTGTCCTCAAGCAAACAAGAATCATGCAATAAAGTTTGACAAACCAAGGTGAGAAGAATAGCAATTTTTATGTTCATAGTTTGCTAGTTTCTTATGCATGCTACAATCACAAAAGAGATTCAAATGATTGATGCTTCTATCTAGCTCATTTTATGAAATCGTTTTCTTTATGTTCCTTCCTTGAAACAAGCATTCCATTCTTTTCTCAGCTTAGCTTCTTGGGTGCTTTGCACCATTTGTTGAAAGCTATGACTCTAAATGCTTTGTTTTCAAGTATTACTGCTTGATACATAAGCACCACAAGTATTTAATTAGAGGAATCCTTTAGCTCATTTGTTTCTTTTCTTTACTCTCTAATCATTGATGCTCAGAGCCTTGAGCTTTGAGGGAGTGCTTTGCACTTGAGCCTAGACTTCACTCTAAGTGTTTTGTTTTCATGCTTTTTGCTTGATACAGAAACACCACAAGTACTTGACAAATGAATTGTCATTGGTACTCAGAGCCTTCAGCTTTCTCATTCTTTCCCTTTTCTTTTCTTGCCTTATTTGCATTTGCTTCTTCAAGGTTTTCATGATTTCAAAAATTTCATAAATGTCCTAGATGAAAACTTCAATTAAACAAATTCAAATGCAATTGAGCAACAATAGTCATGCTAGCTTTCCAATACTTATAAGCTCATGCTAACTTCTTCTTTAATTACCTTGTTTGTTTATGCTAATGATGCTTAATTACTTGGAACTCACAAAACTCAAGATGATAGTCATAATGTCATAGCACATGTTACAATTCAGCAATCAAGCTATGCTTATTCACAACACGCATGCATACAAAGAAAATAGTAGACAATCATGCAATTAAAATACTGGAAACAAATAAGAGAAAAAGGAGCTTTACCACCTTGTAGTTCATCTTCGCTGTTGTCACTTTCCTCCTATCTTTCCCTTCTCACACCAAACTTAGAATGATTGCTTGTCCTCAAGCAACAAATAAAACAGTAGTGATGGAATTTATGATGGGTCATGAATGTGTTAACAATGAATTGTAAGTAAGGCATGTGTTCAAGCAAGCAAACTAAGGATACAATAAAGGCACAAGAAGTAAAAATAGAGATAATATGATTGCATTAATAAGTGGTGTTTGCATGGTACTTTGCATGAAAAATAAGTGGTAACACCAAACTTAGTGTGACACTTTCATTTTAGAATGATGCAAGTACCCAGTGAAGATTCTAAATCAAATTGTTGCATGGAAACACCAAACTTAGAATGCAATCATATGCCAAATTATTGAAAATAAACAAAGCAAAGAAAGGAAATGTTACCTATAGTTGGGTTGCCTCCCAACAAGCGTTCTTTTAATGTCATTAGCTTGACATGTTGATCATGGCTTTCTTCCTCTTTTCCAGTTGGTTAAGAGGAATGTGACCTCAAGAGGAAAGAGGGGCCAGTCAATGCCCCCTGTTTTGAGTGCCTCTCCCTAGCAAGCTTTCTTTTGTTGTTAGCTTGAGTAGACTTGCTTGTTAGAGTAGGGGTGGGATTGCTTTTGGTTGACCTTTTCTTGGATATTGTCCTTTTTTCTTGGTCACCATCCTCTTTTTAGTGCTTTTGTTGATTGCCTTCACTTCTTTGATTTCAAGCCTTAGTTGTTGTGTGCTGGTGGGAGTATCCTCTTCATCATGGGCTTCTTGAACTGGTGGTTCAATGAACTCACCCTTTATGCAACTCTCTGTTTCATTGGAGTGTGGACTCCCTTGATTGACTTCCTCCCTTTCTTCTGCATGATTTTGTATTGCTTCCTTTAGGAGTGAGTTTGTATGTTCATTTGTCACCTTTAGTAGCCTCTGTGGGTATGGAGCCCTAGGCTTGTATACTCTCACAACTTCCTCCTTCTTCATTAGAGTCTCACTTGGTATGGGTGCCTCTTTTTCTTGTTTTTCCAATTCTTCTATCATTTGGTCTAAATGCATTCCAATGTTCTTGAGAGAGATTTCATGTTCTTTAAAAAAAATCCTAGACATTTGGGTGAAATCCTCTATACGTTCCGTACACTTCTCTTCCCTTTCTCTAATGATTTTTATATTCTCTCCATGGCTTTCAAGGAGGGCTTCAATCTTGGAGAATCTTTGGGTGTCTAAGGAAGGTTGTGGTGATTGGCTTGTGTTTTGTAATGAATTTTGTGTTGAGGCATACTCAAGTGATGAAGAATTTGGACATGTAAAACTAGGAGGTAAAGTTGGATAATTAAGAGGTGATGGCTCTTGATGAATGGGGTATGAATAAGTGAAATCTCTTTGATTTTGATCTTCCCAGCCACAATATGAGTAGTGATTACACTCATCAAAATATAGACCATTTTGTGGCCCTGGGAAGCACCACATTTCATGTTCTTGATACTCCCACCCACCATGAGCATAATAACGTGAATCATTTTGTCACGGTGGAAAGTTTCCCATGAAAGTTGATTGACCAAAATATGATGGATACTCCATACTTTCTTGAAAATTCTCTGTAACTAACACAATCACCAAAAGAAATTGGAATCCCCCTAGTCACAAATGAGGGATTCTTAGTGAGGCAATATCACAAACAGTTAGTTAGCACAAGAAAATAAAGAAACAAAAGAAATCAAAGACAAAAGAAAAATGTCTAATCCAGTAAATCAATCAACCAGTAGTTTGTTAATCACAATTAATCCCCGGCAACGGCGTCATAAAACTTGATGACCGGAATTCACTACCCATATTATGAATCCGTTCTTTGGCAAGTGCACCAAATTATCGTCAAGTAATAACTCACTATGAGTGAGGTCGAATCCCACAGAGATTAACGGATTAAGCAAGCAAAAGTTTGTTAATTATTCTAGTTAGACAAACATTAAGGAGAGATAATCAACAAGAAATGTAAATGACATAAAAGTAAAGAAAAGCAATAAAGTGCAAGAAAGTAAATGGCATAAATGTAAAGTACAAGAAAGTAAAGGGCTGGAAAATAAATGACCATAAAGTAAATATAAGAACTAAAGATAAAATAAACATTGGGATAAAGAGATATTGCATTCTCCGGATTAATTGATTTCATCTCATCCTCAATCATGCAACTCATTGACCTCTTGACAATCATGAGTGATTGAGTCCCAATTCGTTGGTAACTCAATCTCCCCAATCTTGATCAATAGCCAATTCCTTGGTCTAGTTACTCATGAGAAGAGATGAAGCTTGGTCCCTGATTATACCACACATCCTCATAAATTCAAGTAGTGAGTAGATTAAATGTCACAATATCCAACCCAAAACCTGAATCTACTCAAGTGTGAGAAAGAATTTCAAGCATGATTTTATGATTCCTCTTCTAAGATTCACATAAAACCCAAATACATTCAATCTCTTTCGCAGGATAATTGAATGATAACATGAAAAATGAAATTCCTTCTAGTAAATCAAAGAGAGATGAAGAGAAGAAGAAGAATAAAAACAACTTAATCCATTGAAAAACAAAAGAGCTTTCTTTTCCAATGGAAAGAGTTAGTGATTCATAACTAAAATATTTACAAGTAAGAAAGTGGAAGAGGAGAGAAGTGTGGGTGAGAAGATGGAGTCCGAAGACCCCTCTCTTGCAGAATTATTGGTCATCCCCTGATTCTATGAAACTAAAGCCTTTATATAGGCTCTCCTAAATTACAAACTTAAATGAAATTGAAAGCAAATTACAATGAAATGAAAATGAACTATTATAGATGCTTCTTGTGGCCTTGATTGGTTGACAATTGTGGCTTGAATTAGAATTGGAGTGGGCTAGGTTGAAGGTTGGAGATGCGGGAAGAAGTTGGCGTGTGGGTTCAAGTGCCACGCACAATAGAATTTGCTCTTTGGATTGTGACCCACTTTGCAATGTTGAAAGTATGGAGTTGTTTGGGCCTCAAATTGAATGTCCACTATCAAGTATTAGATATTGTTAGAAAGCCCTAAATGTCATATTTTTAACGCCACTAAAATTAACTTATTTGGATCTTTGTAGCTCAAGTTATGCCCATGTGAAGGTGAAGAGGTCAGTCTGCCAAATACCCTGGTGTGCCACGCCCATTCTCAGGGTGCCACGCCCCTTGTGTTATGAAACTGGCGCGCCACCCCATTCTTGGCATGCCACGCCTTCAATGATGCACTAAATCTTCCTCTCTAGCCATTAGAACTGGCGTGCCACGCCCAGGTTTTGCAACGCTGAAATAATGGCCTTTTTCACCTTCATATTTAACTTCCACCATATAGTGTTACATATTGTTGGAAAGCTCTTGATGTCAGCTTTCCAACGCCACTAAGATCACATTATTGAAACCTCTACAACTCAAGTTATCCTCTTTTTAGGGTGAAGAGGTCAGGCTGGTAACTCTGCAGGGACGTGTTTTGCTCCTTGTGTTTTCAGGGTCAATATCTTTCTCAATTCCACTGTTCACCATAAGGTGTTATATATGGTTGGAAAGCTCTAGATGTCTACTTTCTAATGGCACTAGAATCATTTCATTTGGAGTTGTGTAGCTCAAGATATCTTCATATGAATTGGAGGAGGTCAGGCTGGCATATGCCCCGGCGTGCCACGCCCATAGTGGGGCTCAAAATCGCTTCTTTGGAACTTAAGCCTGGTGTGTCATGCCCAAAACACCAAGTGGCACGCCCTCTTTGAGATCTTGGCTTCCCAAGCTCCAAGTGGCACGCCTAGAGCTCCAAGTGGCACGCCCATTGTGTTGTGTTAAGCAATACTTCTCTGTTTCGTTGGCCTGGCGTACCACGCCAATGCTTGGCGTGCCACGCCCAGGCACCAAGTGGCATGCCCAAAACTTCTTCTTCTCTTCTTTTGAGCTTGTTTTGTGCTTTTTGCTTCTTTTTCCACCATTTTCTACAAAATTCATCAAATCAAAAGATCAAAGCAATATACAGCTTAAGCACAAAAAATACTCAATAATTGGGCATTATGAATTAAATTTTGATATGAAAAAGCATAGAAAAACATGACATGATGCGCAGTCATCATAGACCTTGAGGACTTTATACCACACTTCCTAATTTCGAGAAAGAACACAATGGCCTCTTTATGATGGCTCCTCTTATCATAACCAGAGATCATCGCATTCCATGCCACAACATTTCTAGTGTGCATATCTCGGAACAATTTACAGGCAATATCCAACTTAACCAAATTCACAAGAGCATTGAGAACAGTCACAAAAATCACCTGGTCAGGAAAGCAGCAAGCTATCTGCATTTTGTCAAATACTTGGAGGGTGTCCTGCGGCAGTCCGGCTCGAACATATCCAGAAATCGAAGCCATCCAAGAAACAGTGTCCAAGAGGACTGCGGTGTCAAATATGGCACTAGCATGGCAGAGAAAGCTGTATTTGGCATAGAGATCGATAAAAGCACCCTGACAGAATGGATTGGACATAAAACTTGCCTTGATCATGCAGGAGTGAAACAGCGTGCCGAATTCAACATTCCTGAGTTTGGACAAACATAGAGAGTTATAGCGAGCATGAATTGGTAAGGAAATTGACCAAAATGCATCATAGAAATGAAACAACGGAGTGCATTTTGGAATAACCCCTGCCTTGAGTACATGGAAATGATAGAATTATAAGTGGATAAATGACTCTGACGGGGATGGAGCTGGTGGAAGAGCCTCTGAGCGACAGGGGCATTGCTGGCAGTGGCATAGAGATCGATGGTGGCACATGCGAGGAAGCCATAAGAGGAAATGTAGTGTGCATGAACAACTTTGGCCATTTCCCTATCGCCGTGGTTGGGAATATTGTCGAACACATGGTAGTCGTGATGGTGATGGGGATTATTTTTAGTTTATTGTAAGCGGAAACAAATGCAGAGAAGGTCGTCGTAGACTTGTGAGATTGAAGGAGGAGAAGGGGAAGGGCAGTGCTGAATGGTGAGTGAATAAGGTCTTAAGAATAAGAAATATTGGACTTGAGGTGCAACTACAAGATGCATCGACAAACAAACAAAAGTACCTTGTTAATGCTTCTATTGCATAGATGCGTATTGCGTGCTGTGAAAATGAAAGAAAGGAATTGGGTAAGGGTCCTATTTAAAGAAAACAGTTAACGGCTAATCACATTTTAGTTGTAACACCCTAACTACCAAAGCTCACGCTTCCGGCTGCGCGACTCTGATAGCTCAGACATTACGACGACACTTATACTATTTAATACTAAAATATGAGCCTGTTTAAAACTTTAAACCGTAATACCGCTCCCAAAAATACTTTCGTTCGATAACGTACATCTATAAATACCATACAACTTACAAAAACTCATAAAGAGTACATACATATATACATATACATATATAATATTACAAGCATTAACCAATACAATTCCTATCCCTCTTACAGAATATATCAAGATAATAACGAGGGTTCAAAAAATAATAATCTAAAGCAATACAGAGCATTTCAACAACAACTAAATAAACTCTGTGACTTCTGTGCCCATATCCTAAAAGGGGAAAAATGTAGGGGGGTGAGAACATCATCCTCGAAAGGGTTCTCAGTAGAGGATTTTTGGGAATTACTGTAATAGGATACGTGAAGATAAACCGTACTAATGATTAATAACCGTCTTAAGCCTTCTTTTAAAAAACAACGGTTTACAATAAAAGTAAAGTCTAAAAATCTTTCTGAAAGAAGAACTGTTCAATTCTCAAAAACTCAAAAGCCTTTCAAAACGGTTTATCTATGCGGAACCAAAATAGCCTTTCATATTTTATTCCAAACCAGAAACACAAAACCGAAATCAACCATCGGTTCATCTCATTCCAACCACGGCCCTAGACCCAAGCAAATCCAACTAACAACCAATCACCACAGTCCAACAGAGTCTCAGCAGCAAACACAAATAGGAAGATGCAAGCACAAACAAACAGTTATTGCAAGTAGAACAATTAGCAGTTAATTACAAGTAGTCACAAAGGCAAACCAAGTACAATATGCACACCCAAACAATGTCACATAGATGCATATGATGCATGCCTGTTCCTAGTGGCTGATGATATCATCTGTCGGTTATAGAGCCAACCCGACAAGTCCTAGTAGCTAACCATTGGACTGTCCCTCTGTCGCGCATCCCCAACTCGAGTTATACTCATCATAAACTTGATCATAATCATGATCCATATCCATCATCCTCACTGGTGAATATTTACGGGGGCGAGCTCATCCGGGGCTTTCACAGTGTCCGACCACACTTACGACATAGGGTCAGCAGGGTCTCGAGTCTCCACCTGGAGCACGTGGTGGCTAGCCACTGCTTTCTCCCAGGGAACTCGTGCCTCTGATAGTGGAAGTGCAAATCACAATTATCAATAATTCAGCATATACATGCATTCATTCTCATCCATGGATCAACATCCATCTCAGCCATCCGGCTCACGATTCAGTCCAGAACCAGCCAATATTCATAGCATACACAGCCATTCCGGCTCACGGTTCAATCCAGAACCAGCCAATATTCATAGCATACACAGCCATTCCGGCTCACAGTTCAATCCAGAACCAACCAATATTCATAATCATACACAGCCATTCCGGCCCATAACAAAACAGCACTTCCACCAATCAACATCATCAAATTCATAAAATCGGCATTTAAGCCATAAATCACTTTTTCTCAATTCATTTCACTTTGAAATCAAGTTTCAACTTTTTTCAGCCTTGGCTTTAAAGATCTCATTTCTCAAATCATCTCAGGCTCATAAGCCACTTTTACTCAAGGTAAATTCCCCTTTGAAAACAATGCCACTCTCGGCATGCTCTTTCCAAACTTCCATAATCATGGCAAGTTAAAGATTTATTTTGAAACATTCAAAATCATCCATTCAACAATGGGATTTTATAACAAAAGTTCCTTGGCAGAGTCCCAAGTCTTTAGGGGAGGATAGCATAACTCATTTCGCCAAATTCATTTAAAATCATTAAAACCTTGGCTTTTCTATTTGAGTAATAAAATAGGGTCTAAGCCAAACCGAGTCACGTAATCATTTACTTCTTTCTAAGCCGTTTCCTTTACTTAGGCAAAACCAGCTTTAACCCCCATGATGAATTCTAAAGCATTTCAACTGTTCAAAATTGTTTTAGTCTTGCAAAAATTCAGAATTCAAAGAGTACTTAAAACCTTTCTCAAAACATTTCAAAATGAAACTTGTCAATAGACATTCAGGTTCTTTCAAAGTCATTGAAACTTCTTTAATTGAAACCCCCAAATCAAATTCAAAGGCATAAACCCTTTTCACATTCAAACAGCTTTAAAACACAAGTTTTATCTAAATAACTTTCTCCTGAAAGAGATACAATGCCTTTCTTAAGAAGCAAGACTAAATCACAATTTTCTCTTTACTAATTCATTTCGAAAGCATGAATCATCATTTTCTCGATAATTCAAATAAAATAGTAGAAGTCTTTAACTCATCACTCTCCAGACAACATTTCAATAAAGACTCGGATTTTATAGAAATTTCAGCAGTATCTCCCCTAAAACTTGGACTTTGCCACCTGGTTCGGGTCCCAACAAACCGTCCACAATCCTTTTCAACAGCCCAAAATCCAAAATCAGTTCAAGGCAAGCTAAACCCAACAGTCATCTCAATTCCATATTCCAAGAAAACCGTTTCAAAAATCAAATCATTATCAGCCGAATAAACTCATTTCTAAAGTTTCAAAGAAATGGTTCAGTAATCATTCATCAAAAACCAGATCATTTAAAGCAAGCCAGGCTGAATTCAAGAGTGGATTCTATTTTTCACATTCTCAATAAAATTAACTCAAATCAATTCTCAACGGATTAAACTCGATCTCAAAGCTTTAAAAGAATCAACTTGAAAAGCATTTCGTTTCACAAAACCACACAACAATTCAATCAACAGACGTTCGTAACCAACCAAGGCAAATCAAGCCATACATAAGGCCGATACAATCACCAAATACACATTCTCTCACATCAGTATCCATATGTAATAATTCTAATATATAAGAATATAGTTTTTGGAAAGCGCCCCAACCTCAAAATGCAAATCCATAACCCAAAAGTCTCACAGAGTCCTTTCCGCCTCAATCCGAACTGACGGCAACCAAAACCTCAGCTCCCAACCACGTTCGCAATAACCATAGCAACATTAATCGCAACATATAATAATCAGGACTCGATCTCACGTTACCAAAACTCATATTCATTAACCAAACACAACCGAATACTAATGCGAGGCTTTTCGAAACATAATTTCTTACCGAAATTACACAATGAGGCAGCTGCAATTTCGAGCCAGCCCGGCAACAGCTCCGGCGGCGGTCAGAAGCTCTTGTGGATCAACTATAAAAATTACGTAGCATTAAAACCTTCTCGAAATCCAAAAAGGCAGAAACCTCAACTAAAACCCTTACCGGCAAACTTTTTCGGCGACAGCAGCAGGGTCTCAAGTGGCAAAAGCTCAGCCCAGAGCTTCAGCCGTGGTCCTGGAAGTCATAGAACCATCTCCGGCGGTCAAAATCACAGAGATGCGGCTCCCTTCTCCGACAACGACACCTGCGGCGGCAAGAGCGGCGGTGGCTGGTGCAGATCTCCCCTCTCTCTGCTCCCGTGCTTTCTCTCCCTCTTACTCTGTGTGGCTGGACAGCCTTCTCGACTGCACGGCGGCGGCGACTCCACACGCGGCGATGACAGTGTCAGCTTCGGCCCCCTCCATGCACCTCAACCTCCCGTCAGTCTCTCTCTCTCTCCAATTGCGGATCGGCGGCTCTGTGGTGACGGCATGGCAGGATGCGATGGCGACTGAGCACGGCGGTGCATCCACACGCAACTGCTAAGCTGTCCAGCCTGACCTCTCTGCACTCAAACGACTATAACTTTAGCTACAGAGGTCCAAATGATGTGGTTTTAGTTGCGTTGGAAATCTAACGTCCGGGGCTTTGATTTGATATATAATATATTATAGTTCCTCTGAAGCTAGGTGACGCGACTGCGTGATCCATGCGGCCGCGTCGCAGTGACGGAAATCAGCGCATTAAAATTCGAAACCAGCGAATTCTGGACTGTTTCTGACCCAGTTTGCGGCCCAGAAAACACATATTAGAGGCTATAAAGTAGGAGAATGCATCCATTCATAGAGAGGCTTACACATTCACAAATTTTAGGAGTAGATGTAGTTTTTTTAGAGAGAGAGGTTCTCTCCTCTCTCTTAAGATTAGGATTTAGGACTTCTCTTAGTTTTAGGAGTGACTCTCAATCCAGGTTCAATATTCTTTTATTTATTTTCCATGCATGTCTATGTCAGATTTAAGTTCTTTTGTTAATGCAATTTGAGGTATTTCAGTTTAATATTGCTTTCTTTTATTTACATGATTATTGCTTCCCATCTGAAGGCATTCTTATTCCAGTAGATTTACTTTTCCCCTTTTGGTCTTAGTTAAGAAATTAGTAACTCAGGAATTATCCAACTTAATAGCATAATTGTTAATTGTTATCTTGCCAATTGAGTTGAACTTCAATAATCCCATGCTTTTCTTAGGAAATAAACAGGATTCGAAGATCAAACCAATTTGTCCCTTGACTTTCCTTTGCTTTAGTAAAGGTTAACTAAGTGGAATTAAAATTCAACTTTCATTGTCATTGATAAGGATAACTAAGTCTGGACTTCCAATTTCTTATACCTTGCCAAGAGATTTTATTATTATTATTTTATTTTACTTGTCATATAACATATTCCCACCTTACTTCCAAAACCCCCAATTTACAATCTTCATAACCAATAATAAGAACATACTTCCCTGCAATTCCTTGAGAAGACGACCCGAGGTTTAATACTCGGTTATCAATTTAAAAAGGGGTTTGTTACTTGTGACAACCAAAACGTTTGTACGAAGGGATTTCTGTCGGTTTAGAGACTATATCTACAATGCGACTGTTTTTATGACATTCTTTACTGGCAAAAATCCTAACGTCAAAATGGTGTCGTTGCCGGGGAATTGCAAACGTGTGCCTTATTATTGGTTATTGTAAATATTTGCTTTTTGATTTGTTTTTATTTTTATTTTTATTTTTATTTTTATTAAATTAAGAGGTTATTGATTTTTATTTTAAAATTTTTATCTTATCTTATTTCAAAAATCAATTTTCAAAATTCAAATTTAAAAAAAAATTTCAAATTTTAAATAACCTTTTAATTTCAATTTGTTTTTATTTTTGTTTTTAAATTTTTATTAGTTACTATGAATTCTCACCCCTCTCGCTTTAAGTTTGATTCCAATGTTGTTGTTAGGAATGGAAACTATAATGAAAATATGCATCAAAGTTGGGAGAATCAAAGATGGGAGGAGCCACAAGGATTTAATCAACCCTCATGGCAACAACCACCTCCAATGGACTATCAACAACCATTCTGTGATGCATATCAAGGCAATGGCTATGGTGAGCACTCTTTTGATTATCAACAACCACCACCATATGCCTATGAACCCTCTCCTCAACATAACTTTGGACCACCAAACTCACAAGCCCCTTTCCGCCATTCACCTCCATATGACCCTAACCCTCAACCACCATACCAACCACCTTGTGAGCCATATGAACTATATATAAAACCACCCCAATTCCAACCCAATTACTCACAAGAACCACCACTTCAATATTCACCATCTCCATATCCATCAATCCAAGAGCACTATGATCCTATTTATGAAAGCCGATTGCATCAAGAGGCAAAGGATCGTCTCAAGGAAACAGTGGATCGATGTCAGGCAACCGTTCAACAACTGGGGCAAGCATTAATTCAATGGGCTTCTAGGTGCTCAAATATACAAGGATCGGCCACAGCTCCATGTGGACAGTCTAGTGAAGAGCGTAGCATGAAGGAGATACCAGAAACCCCAGTGGACAAGACAGAGAATGAATTCGTACTAGAACAAGTAGAAGAAACTGTCATTGTTCAAGAAGAAGAGTTGGTTGAAGATCTAGGAGATGCAGAACCTCCCCGAAATTCAATCTAGAAATCAGTACTCTTGGGGCCTTGTCACTTGCTTTAACTTACTTAAAGGCTTTCTGCGCCAAGTTTGGGACCCTGGAGGTTATTGGAATCACAAACATTGGTGGAGATTCCTGGATCAGTACAAGCACAAGCTACCATAACAGGAAGCTCATCAAATGTCCAACTTAAGGACTTTAACTAAAAGTGCTAGGTGGGAGACAACCCACCATGGTATGATCGTCCTTTTTCATTTTTTATTTGTTTTTGAATTTTATTTTATTTTGTTATATTGAACCTGGAGTTTTGTATCACATTCATATTAACACTGTATTCTGCATTTTTCAGATTACAAAAAAAAAAAAAGCGAGCACGCGACGCGACCGCATCAGCGACGCGTCCGCGTCGCAAGGAGATGGGAGAAAAATAAAAACGAACAGAGAGTTTCGCAGGAGCAGCGCTGGAGGTGTGCCAATGGCACAAATCACCCCACACGACCGCGTCGCTGACGCGACCGCGTCGCTGACGCGACCGCGTCACCTGTGAATAATGGCCTCCCACGCGACCGCGTGACCTGAAAATCGACGTCAACCGGGTGCATGGCCGAAAGTTGAGCTGGAGTTGGGTTGGAATCGTGTTGGAAGCCCAAGCCTCACCACGCGAACGCGTGCCCCATGCGTCCACATCATATTGAAGATAAGGCCATTCACGCGATCGCGTCAACCACGCGACCGCATCACCCAGAATTTTGGCAAAGAGAGTTTCGAACAGAGAGTTGTGTGACTGCGAGGCTGCACTCGCGCCACTAGCACAAATCGAGTCACGCGATCATGTGCCCCACGCGTCCGCATCGCCCAACCTTATCGCGCACCACGCGATCGCGTCACCCACGCGACCGCGTTGCCAGCGTCGCACAACCTATCCAGATTAGTGCCAATTTTCTTATCTTTTCTTCTCCGAATCCTTATTCTTCTTATCTTTTCTTATTTCTTTCCTCTTCCTTTCTTATTTTCTCTCACTTCCATTCTATTTTATTTAATTTATTTGCATACTTTCATTCATTGCATATTTTTATTTTTCTAAAAATTATTATTGGTGTTCACATATTCTTATTCAACTGTTACCTCTTTTCTGGTATTTTCTTGGTGCTTAGTGACTTGTTTAATTCTGATTGGGTAATATTATTTAAAATCAATGCTAATTTTTATATTACTGATATTCTTTTTGCATTGACATGAATTTACATTGTCTTTCATTACCCACCTTTTTTCCCATGGTTGCAAATTTTGCATCACTGGTATGCCATGGCTTCTATTGTTTTCTCACTTGCATGTTGTAGCTACCATGTAATTGAGACCCTTATTATTTGGCATTAACCAACTCATGTTTTATTTATTTTCCTATCTTTATTTCTGGGTTACTCTTCTTCCCTTTTTTCTTTCAGGATGGCCACCCGGAAGAGAACCGGAAGACGTTTACATAGGGAGACAGGCAAGTCAATTTGCACAATCTATAGAGAAAGGCATCAGTTGGAGCAACCCATCCACTTGTACATCTTAGCATGCACCGAGGACGATGCAATCTTTAAGTGTGGGGAGGTCGATACCGATCTCCATGGGTTAGTACTTTCCTGTCTCAAACACCAATATTTTATTTTCTTTGTTAATTGTTGCATTTGCATATTTAATTGCATGTTTATTTGATTTTTGCATTTAGTTACTGCTTGGTTAAAATAATAAGTTTCTTCTTAAGATCCTATTTTTTTTTGAAAATTTTCACTAATTTAAAACCAAAATTTTTGTGTTAAATTTGTTTGAGTTGTATTTGGAACATGGTTTTTGAGCCAAAGAACACACAACCTGTGAGATTTTGAATTTATTTACATGGTTACATTATTTAACCATAAATTTTTATTCCTGTGTGTTTCCCTTCTCTATAATTGTAATCTATATTTTGTTCCAATCTATATGTCCATTATTTAGTGTATTTACATGCTTGCATATGATTGAGGCCATTGTTTGATTTTAGCTCACTTATCCCAAATAAGCCTACCCTTTAAATCACCCTTGTCAGCCACTTTGAGCCTTTTAATCCCCATTTATTCTATATTTTACCACATAACTAGCCTTAAGCGAAAAACAAACTAATTATCTCAATTGAATCTTTGGTTAGCTTAAGATAGTGTGTTAATTAAGTGTGGGAAAACTGTGGGAACATGGGTTAATAAGCGAATGTATCATGTTTCTAATTTATTTGAATATTGGGAATTTGGGAACTTACTCATGAAAAACCTAAAATAGAAAAATAATAGAAAATTCATGTGCATTGATAAGTTATGTTTATTTCTCTAAAAAAAAGAGAGAAAAAAATAAATAAATAAAGGGGACAAAATTACCCCAATATTAAGTTTAATAAAAAATCAATGCACATGTGATAAAAATTAAAGAGAATTTGGTACATGAGTATGGGAATTATACAAAAGTGAGAATTATGGGTAGTTAGGTATGATTTTAAAGTTATATAGAGTATATGTATATTAGGTGAGAGTTTAGGTTAATTAAAGATTCATATTATAGCTCACTTGCCCATACATATATCCTCACCTTTACCTCAGCCCCATCACAACCTTGAAAAGACCTCATGATGTTTGCATTGGTACATTAAATATTTGTTGATTGGTTAGATGAAGAACAAGGTTTAGAAAGCATGACTAGAGAAGAGTAGAGTGAAAAACCCTATACACTTGAGAGATTAGAGTGATATACACTACCAGTGAGGGTTCAATTTTACTTGTCATATAACATATTCCCACTTTACTTCCAAAACCCCCAATTTACAATCTTTATAACCAATAATAAGAACATACTTCCCTGCAATTCCTTGAGAAGACGACCCGAGGTTTAATACTCGGTTATCAATTTAAAAAGGGGTTTGTTACTTGTGACAACCAAAACGTTTGTACGAAGGGATTTCTGTCGGTTTAGAGACTATATCTACAACGCGACTGTTTTTATGACATTCTTTACTGGCAAAAATCCTAACGTCAGACGACGAAGGCGGCATGGGCCGTAGTGGCTGCACGACGGAACAGTTACTGGGTGGCTCCTCCAGCAACGCGTCTCCTCCCTCCTCCTCTCGGTGACAGAGGCGCGATTCATGGCTCTGTGGACGGGACGACCATGGCGGCGCGGATTGGGTAGCAGCAGCAGGTGATGGCGCGAGCAACTCTTCCCTCTCCCTTCCTTCTCTGTTTGGCGGTGCCAAGTTTCCCTTCTACTATCAATGGGTGTGGGATGCGCAGGGAAGAGGGTGAAGTGAGGCTGGAGCTGCTGTGTGTTTTGGTTTGAGGAAAGGGGGAGCATTTGTGTTGCTGCTGCTGGGTTGGGGGAGAATGTAACCGGGTCACGGGGTAGGGTTTCAGGATTAGGATTTCATTTTCAAAAATTAGGGTTAGGGACCTTCTGGTAATTTCACATAAAATTGAGAATAATATAATAATTAAAACCCACATTAAATCCAATACTAATTGCATATAGAAATTACTATTTGCTCACCAATTTTATAAATTATTTTCCATAAAATGCCCAAATCTAAAATTTAGAAATAATATAATTAATTTCTCTATTTTTCAAAATAACAGTATTAATATTTAAAATATTAATTATTTAATCCAAATCATATAGAAATCCTTATTATTTCACAACTACCAACTTTATAATTTAAATATAGAAAATAATCCAATAATTATAAAATTAGATAATAAATCATAACTTGTCTCAAATTCAATAAATCACAACTTGCCTTAATTATCTTTTATAAAATAATCTCTGAAATTAAGGCTATAAATAATTATATGATTTGAGACTTGATCATAATAAGAATTTTCAAAAGTTCTGGGTCTTACATTAGTCCATATAAAATGTTGTGTCACTAATTCACTATATGTTAATCTTATTATTTTAAAAGACTTAAATCATAACGCAAAAAATAAATTTTATAATCTTCCTTAAGGACTAAAGTAATAACATGGAAAGATAAACTTTGTAACTATTTCAAATCAATAGGTTAGGTACTGACAACAATTTTGAGGACGGTGACACTTACATTTTAGTAGTATCTTTTTAAATCATTACCATGCTTAGGTAATATTTATAATAGTTTTGTCCAATGATTTCACTTCCTCTTTGTCACAAACTATGCCGGCATAAATATAAGCATGTGGGGGCTTTGTTCACAAAATTTGGTGTGTCCCGTACTCCCTCATTGTATTATTTATTCCACAACTTGGATGTACCTTTTCTTAATATTTAATAAGAGACATTAGAGAAGAACAAAATAGAAGGAGACATCTTCAATAATAATATATATAAGATATGGCTCCTAATTATATTAAATCACCAATGTACATGTAGTGAGAAAACAAATAAATCAGTGCAACATCATAGTAACAAGGAGCTGTTGCTTCTTGCAGTGTGAGTCACAAATTATGTAGTCAGAAATTAAACCAGTCCACATAACAATGCTTTTAAGGTTCAAAAACTCTGAGAAAAGTAAGTTGGCATATGCAATCCTTGTTGAGTCCATATACATGCCCAATAAAGAGGTACCTAAGAACTCACAACCACATAAAAGACCCTTCTTAACTATAGCACAGTGGATCTGCAACCCTGGAATTACCTGAGAACCCTTACAAGCATCTATCAGGCTTGCAAATGTAATTTCAGATGGCTTGAGCCCCAATGCCAGCATCTCACTAAGAAGATTAATAGTTTCTTTTATATTTTTCAGGGCATATCCTAAAATCATAGCATTCATGGATACCACACTCCATTCAGGCATGCTAGAATAGATTTTTCATGCATCTACAATGGACCAGCATTTAGAATACATGTCAATAAGAGAACTTCCAACAAAAAGGTTTATTTCTAATCCCAACTTAACTGCCAGGCAATGGAACTACAATCCTGCTTCTAATAGCTTAGCATTTTCACAAGCGCTAAGTATGCTTGCCAAAGCTACCTCGTTAGGTACTATGCCATGTAACCTCATTCTGTTGAACATTTTGAAAGCATCAGTTTCCTCTTCTTCCTGCACATATCCAACAATAATGGCAATCCAAGAAATGTTATCTCGAGTTTTCATGTGCTCAAACTGTTTTCTAGGTTCCTTCAAAGCCCTAGTCTTGGCATACATATCCACCAATGCATTGTTCAGAAATAAATTGTTTGTAAAACTTCTCTTGATAACAACTGAATGCACCTAATGACCAATTCCTAAGCTTTCAAAATAAGCACATGAACTCAAAATGCTAGTGAAGGTAAATTCGTCCGGTTCAATGTTACGTCGTGTCATATCAAGGAATAGCTCCATTACATGATTGAAATAACCATTCTGTGCATAAACTCCTAGCATGGCATTCCAAGTGACCATATTTTTCTCAGACATGACATCAAATACTTGCTTTGCAGCATCTAACATTTCGCATTTCCTATACATACTGATCAAAGAACTTCCACATATATACTAGAACCCAAACCTTATTTGATAGCCTCTCCATGGACTAGTAACCCATAATCCAACGCAGCTAAGCTGGAAATCACACTAAGAACACTTGCCAGTGTGGACTTTAAGGACTTTATACCACACTTCCTCATTTCGAGAAAGAACTCAATAGCCTCCTTATGATGGCCCCTCTTAGCATGACCAGAGATCATCGCATTCCATGCCACAACATTGTTAGTGTGCATGTCTTGAAACAATTTACAGGTATCATCCAGCTTAACCAAATTCAGAAGATCATTGAGAACAGTCACAAAAACCACCGGGTCAGGAGAGCAGCCAGCTATCTGCATTTTGTCAAAAACCTGGAGGGCGTCCTGCGGTAGCCTGGCTCGAACATAACCGGAAATCAAAGCCGTCCAAGAAATAGTGTCCAAGTGGACTGCGGTGTCAAATATGGCGCTAGCATGGCGGAGAAAGCTGCATTTGGCATAGAGATCGATAAGAGCACCCTGGCAGAGCGGATTGAACTCAAAACCTGCCTTGATCACGCGGGAGTGAAGCAACCTGCCGAATTCAACATTTCTGAGCTTTGAACAAATAGAGAGAGCTATAGCGAGCATGAATTGGTCAGGCAACTGGCCAAAACGCATCATAGAAACTAAACAACGGAGTGCATTTTGGAATAACCCCTGCCTTGAGTACATGGAAATGATAGAATTATAAGCGAATAAATGTCTCTGACGAGGATGGAGCTGGTGGAAGAGCTTCTGAGCGAAAGGGTCATTGCCGGCAGCAGCGTACAGATCGATGGTGGCACTTGTGAGGAAGCCATCAAAGGAAATGTCGTGTTTGATGGCGTGTGCATGAACAACTTTGGCCATTTCCCCGTCGCCATGGTTGGGAATATTGTCGAACATTTGGTAGTCGTAATGGTGATGGGGATTTGTTTTAGTTTGTTGTAAGCGGAAGAAAATGCGGAGAAGGTCATCGTAGACTTGTGAGATGGAAGGAGGAGAATGGAAAGGGTAGTGCTGAACGGTTAGTGAATAAGGTCTTAAGAATAAGAAATCTTAGACTTGAGGTGCAACTGCAAGACGCATCGACAAACAAACAAAAGTACATTGTTAATGCTTCTATTGCATAGATGTGTATTGCGTGCTATGTAAATGAAAGAAAGAAATTGGGTAAGGGTCCTATTTAAAGAAAACTATTAGCGGCTAATCACATTTTAGTCCATATAAAATGTTGTGTCGCTAATTCACTATATGTTAATCTTATTATTTTAAAAGACTTAAATCATAACGCAAAAGACAAATTTTATAATCTTCCTTAAGGACTAAAGTAATAACATGGAAAGATAAACTTTGTAACTATTTCAAATCAATAGGTTAGGTATTGAGAATAATTTAAGGACTGTGACACTTACATTTCAGTAGTATCTTTTTAAGGAGTATCAAAAAAGGATGATACTAAAATAATTACAATAGAAGTAAAGTTAATCCCCTGTTTTATAGGCGCCAATGCAATTAGAACAATAATTTAGGCTTTAAAAAATATATTGAAAATGTGCATCTAATAACTTCAAAGTTCCACCAGACAATTTAAGCTTTAATTACAATTAATAACTTCAAACCTAAAGGTCAAAGAACTGAAAGAAGGAAGCTACTTCAAATGCAATTAGACCAAAAACTATAAAAAGCTTATAAAATTTATTCATGTTCAGTCTTTCCAAGTCCCACTTAAAATAAAAATTATTCCAATTTCCAAATGCAATTATTAGATAATGTAACCCTATTACAAGTACTTTATAAAATTTTTAATTTTGAGACATTACCATGCTTAGGTAATATTAGTAACAGTTTTGTCCAGTGATTCCACTTCCTCTTTGTGACAAACTCCGCTAGCATAAATATAAGTATATGGGACCTTGTTCACAAAATTTGGTGTGTCCCATACTCCCTTCCTATATTATTCCCCATTCTTAATATTTAATATGAGACATTAGGGAAGAATAAAATAGAAGGAGACATCTTCAATTATATATATATATATATATATATATATATATATATATATCTATATTATTTATTCTTCCCTAATGTCTCATATTAAATATTAAGAATGGGGAATAATATAGGAAGGGAGTATGGGACACACCAAATTTTGTGAACAAGGTCCCATATACTTATATTTATGCTAGCGGAGTTTGTCACAAAGAGGAAGTGGAATCACTGGACAAAACTGTTACTAATATTACCTAAGCATGGTAATGTCTCAAAATTAAAAATTTTATAAAGTACTTGTAATAGGGTTACATTATCTAATAATTGCATTTGGAAATTGGAATAATTTTTATTTTAAGTGGGACTTGGAAAGACTGAACATGAATAAATTTTATAAGCTTTTTATAGTTTTTGGTCTAATTGCATTTGAAGTAGCTTCCTTCTTTCAGTTCTTTGACCTTTAGGTTTGAAGTTATTAATTGTAATTAAAGCTTAAATTGTCTGGTGGAACTTTGAAGTTATTAGATGCACATTTTCAATATATTTTTTAAAGCCTAAATTATTGTTCTAATTGCATTGGCGCCTATAAAACAGGGGATTAACTTTACTTCTATTGTAATTATTTTAGTATCATCCTTTTTTGATACTCCTTAAAAAGATACTACTGAAATGTAAGTGTCACAGTCCTTAAATTATTATATGGCTCCTAATTATATTAAATTACCATGTACATGTAGTGAGAAAACAAATAAATCAGTGCAACATCATAGCAACAAGGAGGTAAGGAACTGTTGCTTCTTGCAGTGTGAGTCACAAATTAATAAGATTCTAACTTATTTTATGTGGATTGTTAAAGTGTTAAAAGTCAAGAAAAATATAGATAGGAATAAAATTAGAGGAGCTTAATCCAGGTAACGTGAGAGCTTACTTTTTATTTATCAGGTTCTAACCAGAAACTTATATTCAAACACGTGAATACGCATAACAAATTGACAACAAATAGTTCATAAGTAATGCAAATAATAATATAATGCTTTCCATTTGCCAGTAAGCAGGAACAATGGAATATATGTACGATTTGTTGTTTGTCAGAATGCAAATCTGAGTTGATTGTTTAATTTTCTCTTACTGTGAAAAATTAAATTTAACCAATAAATAAAATTCTATCATCCTAGAATCTGTTGTCTCTTATGAGTGCTGTCAAATGCTTCAAAGAATGTTAAATTTTAGCATAATTAGGATGTGATATATCATCTGCAACAAATGAGTTTGTCTTTTATCCTACAACAATCCAGCTACACCCAGACATCTTTTGGATTTCTTTCTGTATCATAGTTCTCCTCAAGGATCTAGCTTCATTCCAATGTCTTGATGCAGCGTACATATTAGAAAGCAATACATATGGGAAAGAATTATCAGGTTTTAACTTAATAAGGTTATTAGCTGCTCACTCTCACCTTATGTCATCACCATGAATTCGGCAAGCTCCTAATAAATTGGCCCAAATCATAGCATTCAGTTCGATATTTAGATTGTCGATGAACTCTCCACCTTCTTTAAGATTACCCCAGCGACCAGGAACACCCACAATGCAAGCATAGTGATCAACCATGGGTTCAATGCCATAACAGTTCACCATGAGATAAAAAATTTGACGGCCCTTGATGAGCGGATAATTTATACGCTTTTTGACACTGTTTTTAGTATGTTTTTAGTAGGATCTAGTTACTTTTAGGGATGTTTTCATTAGTTTTTATGTTAAATTCACATTTCTGGACTTTACTATGAGTTTGTGTGTTTTTCTGTGATTTCAGGTATTTTCTGGCTGAAAGTGAGGGACTTGAGCAAAAATCAGATTCAGAGGTTGAAGAAGGACTGCTGATGCTGTTGGATTCTGACCTCCCTGCACTCAAAGTGGATTTTCTGGAGCTACAGAACTCAAAATGGCGCACTTCTAATTGCGTTGGAAAGTAGACATCCAGGGCTTTCCAGCAATATATAATAGTCCATACTTTGGCCAAGAATAGACAACGTAAACTGGCGTTCAACGCCAGCTTTCTGCCCAATTCTGGCGTCCAGCGCCAGAAAAGGATCCAAAACCAGAGTTGAACGCCCAAACTGGCACAAAAGCTGGCGTTCAACTCCAAGAAGGACCTCTACATGTGTAACACTCAAAGTCCAGCCCAAGCACACACCAAGTGGGCCCCGGAAGTGGATTTATGCATCAATTACTTACTCATGTAAACCCTAGTAGCTAGTTTATTATAAATAGGACCTTTTACTATTGTATTAGGCATCTTTTGAACCATCTTTGATCAGTGTAAACCATCTTGGAACGCATTGTTCTTAGACCATGGGGGCTGGCCATCTCGGCCATGCCTGGACCTTTCACTTATGTATTTTCAACGGTAGAGTTTCTACACTCCATAGATTAAGGTGTGGAGCTCTGCTGTTCCTCAAAGATTAATGCAAAGTACTTCTGTTTTCTATTCAATTCATCTTATTTCGCTTCTAAGATATCCATTCGCACCCAAGAACGTGATGAAGGTGATGATTATGTGTGACGCTCATCACCATTCTCCCCTATGAACACGTGCCTGACAAACACTTCCGTTCTACATGAAATAAGCTAGAATGAATATCTCTTAGATATCCTAACCAGAATCTTCGTGGCGCAAGCTAGAATGATGACGGCATTCAAGAATCCGAAAAGTCTAAACCTTGTCTGTGGTATTCCGAGTAGGATTCAATGATTGAATGACTGTGACGAGCTTCAAACTCGCGATTGTTGGGCGTTAGTGACAGACGCAAAAGGAGGGTGAATCCTATTCCAGCATGATCGAGAACCGACAGATGAATAGTCGTGCCGTGACAGGGTGCGTGAGCATATTATTCACTGAGAGGATAAGATGAAGCCATTGACAAGGGTGATTCCTCCAGACGATTAGCCGTGTCGTGACAGGGCATTGGATCATTTTCCCGAGAGATGACCGAAAGTAGCCATTGACAGTGGTGATGTATCACATAAAGCCAGCCATGGAAAGGAGTAAGACTGATTGGATGAAGATAGCAGGAAAGCAGAGGTTCAGAGGAACGAAAAGCATCTCCATTCGCTTATCTGAAATTCCTACCAATGATTTACATAAGTATCTCTATCCCTATTTTATTAATTAATATTCGAAAACACCATTATCAATTTATATCTGCCTGACTGAGATTTGCAAGGTGACCATAGCTTGCTTCATACCAACAATCTCCGTGGGATTCGACCCTTACTCACGTAAGGTATTACTTGGACGACCCAGTGCACTTGCTGGTTAGTTGTATCGAAGTTGTGAACCATGGTATTGGCACCATGTTCTTGGCGCCATTTCCAGGGAAAGAAAGAGCCATGAATTTTACATAATTAAAGTGTAATCACGATTACGCGTACCAAGTTGCTCACGTTGCCAGGGATTCGAGCCTAGATATCACAATTTCGTGCACCAGCCCTCGAAAACCCACCCTACATGGCTGCAAGCAGTGAGCACTCCAAAGAATGTGACATCATCTGGTGTAACACATGAGTGAGCCATCTCATTGAAGACCTTCAGAGCGCTTTCTGCATGACCCCTTTTTTGCAAATCCAACTATCATTGAGTTCCAAGAAATCACATCTTTTTTAGTACCCATTTCTTTAAAAACTTGCACAACACTTTTAACATCCACACATTTAGCATACATATCTATGAGTGCACTGCTGGTTAACTCATCCAAGTCAAAGCCAGTGTGGAATATTAGAGAATGTATATCTTTCCTATCTTGCAATGCCGATAAGAGAGCACAAGCTCGAAGAACTGAAACAAATGTTGCTTGGTCAGGGAAGATACTGTTGTCCCGTATTTCTCGGTATGAATTTATGGCCTCGTGATAGCAATCATTTTGAGTATACCCGAAAATTAAAGCAGTCCACATAACAATGCTTTTAAGGTTCGAAAACTCTGAGAAAAGTAAGTTGGCATCTACAATCCTTTGTGAGTCCATTTACATGCCCAACAAAGAGGTACCTAAGAACTCACTACCACATAAAAGACCACTCTTAACTATAGCACAGTGGATCTGCAACCCTGGAATTTCCTGAGAACCCTTACAAGCATCTATCAGGCTTGAAAATTTAATTTCAGATGGCTTGAGCCCCAATGCCAGCATCTCACTAAGAAGATTAATAGCTTCTTTTATATTTTTCAGAGCATATCTTCAAATCAGAGCATTCATGGATACCACACTCCATTCAGCCATGCTAGAATAGATTTTTCGTGCATCTTCAATGGAACAACATTTAGAATACATGTCAATAAGAGAACTTCCAACAAAAAGTTTATTTCTAATCCCAACTTAATTTCTAAGCAATGGAATTTTAATCCTGCTTCTAATAGCTTAACATTTCCACAAGCGCTAAGGATGCTTGCCAAAGCTACCTCATCAGGTACTATGTCATATAACCTCATTCTGTTGAATATTTTGAAAGCATCAGTTTCCTCTTCTTCCTGCATGTATCCAACAATAATGCCATTCCAAGAAATGTTATCTCGGATTTTCATGCGCTTAAACTGTTTCCTAGCTTCCTTCAAAGCCCAAGCATTGGCATACATCTCTACCAATGCATTGTTCACAAATAAATTGTTTACAAAACTTCTCTTGATAACAACTGAATGCACCTGACGACCAATTTCTAAGCTTTCAAAACAAGCACATGAACTCAAAATGCTAGAGAAAGTAAATTCTTCCGGTTCAATGTTACGTCGTGTCATATCAAATAATAGCTCCATTACATGGTTGAAATAACCATTCTCTGCATAAACTCCCAGCATGGCATTCCAAGTGACCATAGTTTTCTCAGACATGACATCAAATACTTGCTTTGCAGCATCTAACATTTCGCACTTCCCATACATACTGATCAAAGAACTTCTCACATATATACGAGAATCCAAACCTTGTTTGATAGCCTCTCCATGGACTAGTAACCCATAATCCAACGCAGCTAAGCTAGTAATCGCACTAAGAACACTTGCCAGCGTGGACCTTGAGGACTTTATACCACACTTCCTCATTTCGAGAAAGAACTCAATGGCCTCCTTATAATGGCCCCTCTTAGCATGATCAAAGATCATCGCATTCCAAGCCACAACAATGCTAGTGTGCATGTGTCAGAACAATTTACAGGCATCATCCAGCTTACCCAAATTGACAAGAGCATTGAGAACAATCACAAAAATCACCTGGTCAGGAGAGCAGCCAGCTATCTGCATTTTGTCAAACACCTGGAGGGCGTCCAGTGGCAATCCGGCTCGAACATAACCAGAAATCAAAGCCGTCCAAGAAACAGTGTCCAAGTGGACTACGGCGTCAAATATGGCGCTAGCATGGCAGAGAAAGCCGTATTTGGCGTAGAGATCGATAAGAGCACCTTGGTAGAATGGATTGGACTCAAAACCTGCCTTGATCACATAGGAGTGAAGCAGCGTGCCGAATTCAACATTCCTGAGCTTTGAACAAACAGAGAGAGCTATAGCGAGCGTGAATTGGTTAGGCAACTGGCCGAAACGCATCATAGAAACGAAACAACGGAGTGCATTTTGGAATAATCCCTGCCTTGAGTACATGGAAATGATAGAATTATAAGCGGATAAATGTCTCTGACGAGGATGGAGCTGGTGGAAGAGCCTTTGAGCGAAAGGGACATTGCCGGCAGCAGCGTACAGATCAATGGTGGCACTTGTGAGGAAGCCATCAGAGGAAATGTCGTGTTTGATGGCGTGTGCATGAACAACTTTGGCCATTTCCCTGTCGCCGTGGTTGGAAATATTGTCGAACACATGGTAGTCGTGATGGTGATGGAGATTAGTTTTTGTTTGTTGTAAGCGAAAGAAAATGCAGAGAAGGTCGTCGTAGACTTGTGAGATGGAAGGAGGAGAAGGGGAAAGCAAGTGCTGAATGGTGAGTGAATAAGGTCTTAAGAATAAGAAACCTTGGACTTGAGGTGCAACTGCAAGACGCATCAACAAACAAACAAAACCACCTTGGTAATGCTTCTATTGCATAGATGCGTATTGCATGCTGTGAAAATGAAAGAAAGGAAATGGGTAAGGGTCCTATTGAAAAAAGAGTTTGTCTAAAATCAGCTCAAGTATTTTAAGTTTATCTAATGCACCATAAAATTTAACGCATTGGATTAGATTAATAATTGTTCTAATGGTCTAGATTTAATTTATTTATAATTTATTAAAAATTACCATAAAAGATACAAATTTTTTATATTTTAAAATTACCCCCATATAAACTTGAGAACTAAACCTAGCTGCTTGTTGCCTTCTTCCTCTTCGTGATGGCCCTCCACTTCTTCCCCTACCCTCTTTCTCACCAGATACCTTCATGTTTCAATTCAATTTCTCGATTTCATCCAAATTCCTTTGAATTCGTTTCAGACGCGATGCCTCACCACAACAACAACCACCTCTCATCCCTCAAATCCTTCTTCATCCCTTCTTCTTCCGCCCAGAATTGTCCATAATGTCTGGAAAGACATAATCCTAACCCCCTCTCAAAGAGACCCACCTCACCATAAGCACCACCCGTTCGAAGAAATGACCCTTAAGGCTCTCCTCTCAAAAAATGCTGCCGTCATTGGTGACGACGTCATCTCTATTGTTTCTCTTTATAATCATCATCCTGTTCCTCATCGGTTCCTGCAGGTGCCCGCCGTTGAAAGCTCATCCTCCTCCGCAGCTGCTTGGTCCAGGGAACGCAAACAGGTACTTATCCCCTTTTTCAAAATTTTTTTAATAAAGTTTTATTTTTTTATATATTTTTATTTGATGTTTGAAAAATGAAGATTCTTATGTGGTAAGTGAGATTCACTATTCCTGGGAATCTCACTATTGGGGCTCTAATTGTTAAGTTGGAGGGAACAAGAACTAAATTAAAGTTGAGATTTTTCAATCTTATCTCTATAACTTTAAATTACTTGTTGCATAGCTTCTTGAGTTCATCATTCCAGTATCTGATGAATCCATATTTAATGTTATTTATTTGCTCTATTTGGGTGGATTTCATCAACTTTTCTTGCATTTATCCATTGAAATAGCATAGTTTCATGATTTCTTCCTAAATTGTGCTTGAAAGAGAAACATGCTTTTTAGACCTTTTAATTGCTAAATTTTATTTCTTTTAATCCCATTTGGTGCCTTGATGTATTTGTTAAGTGATTTCAGGTTTCCAAGGCAAGTATCGGTTGAAGTAGTGAGGAAAGAGCATTCAAAAGAGGAGAAATCATGAAGAAAATGGAGTTTAGAAGCTGCAGCACGAATGCGTATGCACAGCGATAAGTGCGTACGCACAATTGCAACCTCGTGCAACCATGTGTACGCGTAACTTTTGGTGCGTACACATAATGGGAATTTTGCGCAACCGTGCGTATGCACGGTAGGTCGTGCGTACGCACGAGTGCATGCACGTGAGGTCATTAATTGCAATTTGCTGGGGAAAAATTCTGGGCTTCCAAAGCCTAATCCAACTTATTTCTGAAGTTATTTCAAGCCAAATTGAAGAAGGGTGAAGAATCTGCGTTATTACATATAATTTGCTGAGTTAAATCACATTCCCTTCCATATTTATTGATGAGGATTCGAGTCCAAAGGGAATCTTGGTCTTGGTTAAGTCTCTAGAGAATCTTCATTAAGAAAGCTTTATTCAAAGCATGGAGTGATTTAAAGCCCATGCCTCCCATACTTCTTGGTTTACATAGCAGTTCCCAGCTAATATGGTGCATTTTTCGTTGCTCTCCTACCTCCCCCCAAATAAATTTATGTTGCAATTTTTCAATTTCATTGCATATGCCAGTGGGAATCATGGAATACGTGGCTAGAGAAAGATGAATCCCTTCTCCATTATGTCATCAGACCGGTTGAAGAAATGCTGCAAGACATGAAAGTTTATGAAGCAAAGTTAAATGAAGACTCTTGGAACATCCTGTTTCTTAGACAATACCTTGATGAGGACACCATTAGAAAAATTCAAGCTATCCTCCCCCAACAGACAGTCTCGGACAAGATAGGAAGAAATGAAAGTTCACTCAACATAGAAACTTTTCAGTGGCTAGTGCTTACAAGGCTCTGAAAAATGATGCAGGGATTAAAGATTGGATTTAGAACAGTGTGTGGAAATGGCAAGGCCCCGAAAAGATTAAATGCTTCACTTGGATGGCTACCCACCAAAAATTACTCACAGCACAAAGGAGAGCGCATTTCCTTAGTTTGGACTCTAGCTGCCATCGATGTAAAGGAGTGCCTGAAACTATACAACATGTTTTACGAGATTGCCCAACGACATCCAGGTTATGGGTAAGAATCATACATCACACTCATATCAACTTTTTCTTTAGAGCTCCCTTTGATACTTGGGCTTCGTTGGAACCTCACAACGAATGCTTGAATCGCCACCAACCAAGAAACTTGGAAAACTCAATTCCTTGTTTCATGTTGGTGACTTTGAAAATGGAGGAATAAAGAACTCTTCTCACCACCCTACCAAACATCCCACAATGAACATGTTATAGTTCTGAACCATGCTTATACTATTAAGATAGCTTTCGAAAAATCTGGCCTAACCCCTCAAGGAAGAAGGCACAGAAAAGTCCATGTAGCGTGGAGTTACCCACCTGAAAATTGGATAAAACTTAATATGGACGGTGCAGCATCAACAAATCCGAATGCAGGAGGATGCGGGGGTGTTATTAGGAATGAGCAAGGAAGATGGGTGGCTGGTTTTATGGCCAATCTAGGATGCTGTTCGGCATTTCGGGCAGAAATGTGGGGCATCTATCATGGATTAAAAATTGTTTGGGATCTAGGCTTAAGAAGGATTATAGTGGAGTCAAATTCAACAACAGTAGTCACTATACTTAACAAGAAGGAGGGGTTGCACTCCCATCCTAAACCTCTTGTGAGAAGCATTGCGAACTTGATGCAAAAGAATTGGGAACTAAGAATAGAAAATATATACAGAGAGGGCAACAGATGTGCGCATTGGCTGGCCAAAGAAAGTTTAAAATCACCATCAGGATGTCAGTTTATTGATAGTCCTCTTTATAATCTTAGATTAATCCTAGATGATGATTGTAGAGGGTAACCTTACCTCGACTTGGTTCTATTTTGTAGTTTTCTTTTGGGTTTAGGCCCCGGCATTTTACCAAAAAAAAAATTGAAGAAGGATGAAGGGGGGAGCACTTATGTTTATGTTTTTACATGTTTTAGCTTAGTTTTTCTAGGGAGAGAAGCTCCCCCTTCTCTCTAGAATTTAGGGTTTCTTAGTTTAATTTCTCTTTAATTTCAGCCTTTAATTCTTATTTTAGTATAGTTTTATTTACATTTTCATGTTCTTTTGTCTTTCATCTTAGTTTACTTTGTTAATTTCTCTTTCATGCTACTTTAGTTTCATGAACACTCTTGTTACTTTTAATTTCATTTAATGCAATTTTGATGTTTTATAGTTCTTTAATGCTTATTTGAGTTGTTATTATCATTTTATTGCAATTGGTAGTTATAGATTTTATTTTTAATACAATTTATGATATTTTTTCTTTTATACATGCTAGGTGTTTGATAAAATATCTCTTATAATTTTTGTATAATTTTTCACATTCTTGGCGTGGAATTGGGTAATTAGGTGAACTTGAATTATGGATGTCCATTCTACATTGTGTTAGGATTGTTAGTTGATTTAGTTTCCACTAACGCTAGTCTTTCACTAAGTTAATTAGTGAGTTGATTAAGACTTGTGGATTGAGATCAATTATACCCTTTTGACTAATTCTCGATGTTAGGATTGACTAATTGAGATTAATTCTACACAATTACCATGTTTGTGGTCTATGATTATGATAGAATCTTAAATTCCCATATGTCAGTCAGATACACCATATGTCAGTCAGATACACCCATAGATCATTCACATACACCCAAACCGATTTCATAAGTATTTAATGAGATTAGTTCAAAATGATGTTCAATTCACTCAAACATGGATAAATATACAAGCTCAAGCAATATTACAATGTGTCAATGTCAAGCAATATATACCCAAGGACAAGCAATATTAGAACAGTTGCAACAGTTGAGTATATTAAATTATATGAGTTCAGAAATATACACTGAACAAATTACGCGATATACACCCAACAATCAACCATATACACCCAACACATTACGCCATATACACCCAACAATCAACCATATACACCCATATAAATTACGCTATATACAACTAACAAATTAAGCAATATACAGCGAAAAATCAGTTACGAGAAAAACTAGAACAAGAAGAACAGTAAAATCTAGAACCACTTAGAAGAATAGTAAAATCTAGAGGAACTTAGAAGAAGAGTAAAACCTATAATAAGAAGAACAGTAAAAACAGTAATATGAGATTTAGAACAAGAAGATCAGTAAAACCTAGAAGAACATTAAAACCTAGTTCTTCGATTTCGAAATCAGAAACAGAAATGTGGAAAATCTACAAGATGAGTAAAACAGTAACGTACCTTGAATAATATTTCTTCGTTTTTTCTGGAGATTGTTGATGGAGAGTTCTATCTTTTGTTGATGGTTTCTGCTAATCTTCGCAACGAGTTCGAACATCTCTTCAGTTTGGAATGTTCCTCGAAACTTGACGGTTTGTGTTTTTTTCGAAGGAGAAGAGGAAGAGTGCGCCATAACGAGCGCTTTTTGCGAAGCGTAACCGTTGAGTGACGCGCGTGGGATTGACGATCCATTCAAAGAGAGTGAGTGCGCGTAGATTATTTCTGGGCTGGACCAACTTGTAAGGCTTGTAAACTTTATTTGCTTGTATGTGTAGGACCCCTTTTTAAATTTGGATCCGATTCGATCCGATCTACACATTTGCATATCGAATCTCGAATAAATTCGGATAGATACCTCGAATATGCTGTTCGAATCCCATGAATGAACACCCCTATGACTTCGCACGAACCACCACCCACCCCCTCCCCCACGTTCATATTTCCTCTTCTTCCCTCACGTTCAACTTCCCCACCGTCAACCACCATCATCACTCAACCTCCACCACCACAACCACCGGCGACCACCAAGTGCCGCCACCCGCACCCCGTTTCCTTCCTTCTTTCTCTCCCTCTCATCCCTTCTCACACCCCCTGCCGTCACAACCGCCGCGGCATCACCGTAGCCGCCGGCGTCCCCTCCACCCACCACCACCTTTCACCACATCCCCTCCCCTTCCACCACATTTCACTCACATCATTTCCATTTCCCTTATTCTGTTCGAGGGAAGAACAGGGGCAACCCCTGTTTCTCAACGCGGCGCTACCGAGCACCAACGCCGCTTCTGTTTCTGAGCACCACCGCTGCACCACTGATTGACCCGCCGCCTCTTGGCCGGCATTGCTTCGCCCCACTTTCCTTCCCTGTCCAGTTCCATTTCTGTTTCTGCTTCTCCCAGGTTCGACCCCTGTTTCCATTTTGTTCTGGTTTCTTTAGTTAATTTCCTTTGATTTGTTAAGTTAGGATTGATTAATTAGTTTAATTTTTGTTAAATTAGGTTAGTTAGAGATGCATGTTTAGTTATTAGGGTGTTAGAGAATCTGGACTGGATAGTTGATTTAGGTCTGTTAATTGTGATTGCTGCTGGTGTTTGGGAATGGAAAATTTTCTTTGTTTGAAACTGGATTCTTGATGTTGCATAGTGTTTATGTTGCTTTGTTCTTGCTGAGGTCTGTTATTTGATATGAGCAATTTCTGCACTGTGTTGCAGCGATGACAATTTTGTTGTTGCTTTATTCTTGCTTTAATGTATGAATTTAAGTTGTTATTGCTGCTCTATACTTGCTGTTGATGCTGAATTCCTTCTTTGCTAATCTGGATCGTCCCCTGCCGCTGTGTTCTTATTAATTGCCGCTGTTTGGGATGAGTATGTTCTAGATTTTAATCCTTCTTTTGATATACGGATAAGTTCAGAAAGACCCCTTACAGAGAAAGGTATATGGAAGTTAGATACATGGGATTGGACTGAGACGCTGAATGAAAAGTATGAGTTTTCGCTTTACTTAAGCTTTCTTTTGGCATTAATTGTTGTATTTCATGTTTGCTTTATAGTGCCTCTTGATTCTGTAGGTTCCAGAGATGTTGGGTAGAAGAATCTCGGAGGTTGAAACCTTGGCTTTTAAGAGCATTGAATGCAAGCCTTGGTGGGAGGTATGACCGATTTGTGTTGAACATGATAGAGTGTAGAAGATAGACAATGGTTTTTGGTGTTACTTTATGATCACTTGCATAAGTTGAGAGTTGAGACCATCAATAATGGCTCATAATGAGAGGGCAGATATTGAAGTAAAATGGTGCTTGGCACTGATAAGTTAATCTTGGCCGACAAACTTAGACTCCTCTATCTTCTTCTGTGTAGTAAAATTAGTTCGTGATGATGAAACCACTTATTGTACAATATATAACTGAATGTTCTTTGCTTCTTTTTTTTCCCCGACTTTGTTTATTTTTGTTCATGTATCTCATTTGTGTTTATGCGTTCATATATCTTTGTGCTTCGGTTTTCTTGTGCTTTACAGGTTTTGGTGGGGAGGATTTTGGAAGGTAATGTTCTATTTCTTCTGTGGATATAATCATTTCATTTGGTCGCTTTCAATATTTACATGTGTTAAACTTTGCTGTATGTCAAAATGCATTGTCAATTTTAATATCTTTGTTAATCTGTTTACAATATGTAGATTGGAAATGATCTCTCCCAGTTTTTGGGCCCACTAATATTGAATCAGCTGCTAGAGGTCAGTTACTGTTTTACTGAAATCACTGGTTAACCACCTCTAGTACAAGTTATAGTGCTCTAACAAATTCTTCATTATTATTTTGTTCTAACAATTCTCTATCACTTGATGTGTCCTATTAATTGCCTGCAGTCTATGCAAAATGGTGATCCAGCCTGGATTGGATACGTTCTTGCCTTCTCAATATTTGTTGGAGTGGTATGATACAAAATCTGATTAAATTGTAGATGATAATGTTGTATTCTTAATTTTCTGTGATTAATGATACCGCAGGTTGCTTCATATTCAACGATTTAAATTTGAATGTATTTCTTGTACCCCTTTTCTAATTGCTCTGCATAGTTGGATTGTTCATAAACATTGAAGACGCCATCCGTTTTTTGAATAAACTGGGGCAAATAATTTAAAACATGTAGATTTTACTAATTAGGATTCTTTCCTATCTGAATTTCTGTTTGATAGGTCTTTGGGGTGTTATGTGAAGCTCAATATTTTCAGAATGTCATGCGTGTTGGATTCCGGCTAAGATCAACACTGGTAATTTTATTATTGTTTCATTTCTTTGTGTCTTACATCTTTAATTCCCACCTAGTAGGTTGTCAAAGAATTGCTTGACCTAAAAGCTTAACTCATAAAGTTAGTTGCCAACGATGATTTTATAAGTGAAATCCCAATAGGCTTGGAACAGAATGTCTTACATGCTCAAACAAGTAGAATTCATTGGTCACTCAATCACACTCAAAATACTGATTTTGTTATTCAATTTTTCCCTTTTATTTTCTTCGTTGTAGGTAGCTGCTGTATTTCGCAAATCATTAAGGCTTACCCATGAAGCTCGAAAGCAATTTGCATCTGGAAAAATAACCAACTTGATGACTACTGATGCCAAAGCACTTCAGGCATGGTTTCCTTCTATTGTTTGCTTGCTGTTCATGTAGTTGCTGCTTAAAGGTGTCAAAGAACTACTTGAAAGTTATTAATATGGGACCAATACTGGATTTGATAACAGTAACATGCCCTCTCGAATAAAAGTTTCTTCGTTTGTACCTAAAATCCAATTATTTAAGGTTAAATGCTATTTTAAATTGGGTGGCAAGGGACAGACTCTAGATTATTTAGTCACTGTACTATTGTAGCTTAATTCTAGGGTTTATGCATTTTCTATATTCTTATGCCACAAACATTCTCTGAATATGTTTGATGTTTTAATACTACTGTTTTGCAATTAACGTCTGGATTTTTTTTTTACCCAAACAGCAAATATGTCAGTCACTTCATACTCTGTGGTCAGCTCCGTTCCACATTACCATTGCCATGGTTCTTCTTTATCAACAACTAGGAGTTGCTTCCCTTTTGGGCGCTTTGATGCTAGTCCTTATGTTTCCATTACAGGTACAGGAGTTCACCTGATTTCTCTAGTTTGTTTTACCCCTACACTGCTTTGAATCTGTTAGTTAAAATGCACTCTTATTACAATTTACGGCTTCTGTTCCTCTCTGCATATCTTTTATTCTCTAGTCTCTTTGCATTAATGCACTGAGGTGGTAATGGATATAACCTTATTTTTTAAGAACTTCATTCATAAGCTAATAGTCTGGGTTGTTAACCATATTGAAAAACTTGAATTAATTTTATAAGATTCCCTGAACTTAATGTTGCATTTTGTGGGAGCAGACATTTATCATCAGTAGAATGCAGAAGTTGTCTAAGGAAGGATTACAACGTACAGACAAGAGAATTGGCCTTATGAATGAAGTTTTGGTAGCTATGGACACTGTAAAGTATGTTCTTTTGAACTTTATAATAATTTTTTTCTAAATTTAGTTAAATATCAAGTTCTAACCATTCTGTTGTTGGCTTTTCTGACATGGCTTAGATGTTATGCATGGGAGAGTAGTTTCCAGTCTAAAGTTCAGAATGTCCGAGATGATGAATTATCATGGTTTCGAAAAGCATCATTACTTGGAGCGGTATGACACAAAGCCAATATTTAATATTCATGTTCCAATCATTTTTTGGACTTCAGCTTATTTATCTTGGCTCCCCCTACGAAATTCATGTCTGTATTGCATTCATGTGCATCCATTAAGATAGTATAATAGAACGAATGGTGGCCTGCACTGTATTAAGATATTGAAAGTAAAAGGATAGATTTAACTCTAGCCAAATCTATCAATGTTATACTTTCTAATTTAAATCAAGTACAATACTACTACTAGTAGACACTTAAGTTCACTGGTAACGGCTGTCATAAACATAGTAGAATTCAACTGACCTCATGATGCACTTTTTTAGACTGACCTTTCTAAATACCTGTCAGAAACTAGATAGCTACTTGATGAATGTGGTCACCATTTTATTTAAATCATATTATGTCCAATCATCATGAACAAAAGAAAATGCTTTATTTCTGATATTTGGCTTTGCACTGTTTGAATTTTTCTTGAAATTCAAGTGTTGAGCATGGAAAACGTAAATCCAATGTTACAACTTTTTCTCATGTTCTTACTGACTCCAGCTGTTTTTGTTGTAATTTTTCTTTTTTGGCAGTTAAATGGATTCATACTGAATAATATTCCAGTTTTTGTAACTGTGATTTCATTTGGAATGTTCACCTTACTTGGAGGGAATTTGACACCCGCAAGAGCTTTTACATCACTTTCTCTGTTTGCTGTGCTTCAGTTTCCTCTTTTCATGCTTCCTAATATTATAACTCAGGTTATTCTCCATTGTAATTTTCTTTTGTTTTGTTGATTTACCAGCAGGATAATGACATAATGCACCCTTCATTCTTGTAATATCCTCTATTAGTGTTTGCTTTTCTATTAAATACTTATTGTTGTTTGCAAATGTATCATTGAAGCGTTTGGAGGATTTGCTCTTAGCAGAAGAGAGAATACTTTTTACCAAATCCACCGCTTGAGCCAGGATTACCAGCCATCTCAATCAAAAACGGAAACTTCTCCTGGGATTCCAAGGTCCATGGTCTTGTCATTGTATGCTTGCATATTTCATCATTCTGCATAGTTGACTTGCACAAAGGACATCTGTTCATCATTACGTTTTTGCTGTGTGCAATTTTTATCTTCTATGGCCAGAATTGAAATGAATTGTATGATATTATTGTACTTGTATTATATATCTTCCCGGTAGCTCTAAATCTTTTGTTTTCTTTATTCAGGCAGAAAGGCCTACATTGGCAAACATAAACTTGGATATACCTGTTGGTAGCCTAGTTGCAGTTGTTGGAAGTACAGGAGAAGGGAAAACATCACTAGTATCTGCAATGCTTGGAGAACTTCCTGCAGTTGTAGGTTCAACTGTTGTTATGAGAGGGACAGTTGCTTATGTACCCCAAGTCTCTTGGATTTTTAATGCAACTGTAAGTTAATAGTATTCATAATCACGTATAGTGATGAACATGCTTAATAATTCTTAATTTTTTTAACAGAACATATATATCTATTGCTATTGGTATGCTCAGCTGATAATTGACTCATACAACTGTTTCTTCAGATGCATTACAAATGACCACTTCCACAAGCACTATAACTTTTCTCATTGCTGCTACTATAACCTTTTAATTTGGAATTATGGTTTGCATATGAATTAGGTTAAAAAAGAATTATGGACAGATAATATATTTTTCAAGTTTATTTCAAGCTATCTTTTGTGTAAGTTGTTGGGAGGAGACATTGGAGAGCTTATCCAAGAGATCTTGCTATCTTTATGATAATTTCGTGTAATCTTAAAATCCAGCGATATAGCAAGATGATTTGGACAGGGCTCTCACTTTTCTGATGCACGTGGAATAATTTGTGTTCCAATTCAAAAAATATAAAATTAATGAAGTCTGAAAAAATTTAAAGTCGCGAAAAATTTCTTACTAGTTATGAATTGATTTTATGGTTTTGGTAAGGGTAACAAGGTTCAAGGCTGTTAGCATGCCATTATGATATGATATGTGGCTTATAAAAGTTATTTCTGCAGGTGCGGGATAATGTTTTATTTGGTTCTGCCTTTGACCCAATAAGATATGAAAGGGCAATAGATGTGACTGAACTACGACATGACCTTGAGTTACTGCCTGTGAGTATATGCACTACTTATTGCATTTAAGTGGAATATAATGTGTCAAATTCTTTGTTAAAAGTTGGTGGCATTTGCTTGTCCTTTCTCTAACATGCCTATCAATGACTAGGGTGGTGATCTTACCAAAATTGGAGAAAGAGGTGTGAACATCAGTGGTGGTCAAAAGCAAAGAGTATCCATGGCTAGAGCTGTTTACTCCAAATCCGAGAGTACATTTTTGATGATACCCTTAGTGCTCTAGATGCGCATGTCGCTAAACAGGTTATGCTGAGTGATTCTACTTTACATACCCGCTGTTATTAACAGGAATGTTTTCTATACACAAGATATGGTGCATATTAACATATACATGTTTGTACTTTGCAAAGTAACACATTATGAATGATGCATGTGATTGACATGCTTCAGTATTGCCTTTTAACTTAGTCCACTGATTCTCTAAATCCTTCTTAAAATTCCTCCAATTGTTACCTAAAGGTATGCTAGGCACGTGCCTCCAACAATAAAGAAAACGGAGAGAGAAAAAGACAACAGTGCTGCTAAGGTAGAAAAAAAACATTGCCTCATGGAAGAGGCACACCTAAACTATCCAAGTCGCAAAAGCCTTGCAATGCCTAATCTTAGTACCTTTGATCATACTTTCTAATAGCGAAATAGTTGCTGACCATGTTCTGATAGTTGTTGGGTACTGTATGCAATTGATCCCCCGTTTATTGCTGACTGTAAACTGGGTTCCATTTATTATCTTAACGTTGTGTAGTATTTTCCACTGCATGTCATTTCAGGTTTTTGATAAATGCATCAAGGGAGAATTGAGAGGGAAGACCCGAGTTCTTGTTACAAATCAACTGCATTTCCTTTCACAGGTGGATAGAATCATTTTGATCCATGAAGGTACTGTGAAAGAGGAGGGAACATTTGAGAAGCTCTCTAACCAGGGGCCATTGTTCCAAAAGCTTATGGAAAATGCTGGAAAGATGGAGGAGTGTGAAGAAGAAAAGGTAGATACTGAAACTGCTGATCCGAAGTCCTCTTCAAAACAAGTGGCCAATGGAGAACTTGATGATACTGCAAAGAGTGGTAGTAAGGCAAAAGAAGGAAAATCTGTCCTTATTAAACTGGAAGAACGGGAAACAGGTGTTGTCAGTATGAAAGTTTTAGCAAGGTAACATGATTCATGCAAATAGTTTTGTATTGATTGCAATTTAGTGGTTTGTAATCATTTACTAACAACTGGGTGTCTCCTTTTGATACCCCGTCAAATTATTAGATGTGCTTATGTACATGCACAAACATTTACATTGTGAATATGCTTCTTTCTCCCCACTGCCATGCTCTGCTTATGCATAATCCTGATGGAAATCTATTGAAAAGTGTATTATTTTGCAAATTTATGTAGTGATCCTGTTTTCTTGGTCTTTTTTCCCCATTTGCTCCTCCTTTTTATCATACTATCTTGAATCTTATTGTTGTCCTTTCAGATACAAGACTGCATTAGGAGTTCTTTGGGTGGTTGTAATACTCTTTGGATGCTATTTCTTAACAGAGGTGTTACGAATTTCAAGTAGCACATGGTTGAGCCATTGGACTGATCAGAGTGCTTCAGTGGGCTATGATCCTGGATTTTATAATCTGATATATGCAGCTCTATCATTTGCTCAGGTATAGCTCTCTTGTAACATGACTGAAGAATATGGTGTAATTATTCCTTTTGCATAAGTTCTCATTCATTTTCTGTCACATCTGTACCAGTGCAGTGTCTGCTTTTTGTCCCATGAGAATCCATATTACTCTAAATGACTGCATTCCTACTGAATTACATCTGTGGAATATGATAATTTGGTATTTTTCTCATTATTTTCCCTTTCAGGTTATGGTGACTTTAACAAATTCTTATTGGTTGATCATATCAAGTCTATATGCAGCCAGAAGGTTGCATGAAGCCATGCTTCACTCCAAATTACGAGCTCCTATGGTTTTTTTTTTCATACAAATCCACTTGGAAGAGTAATCAACAGGTTTGCAAAGGATTTAGGTGACATTGATCGTAATGTTGCCCCATTTGTCAATATGTTTCTGGGTCAAGTGTCTCAGCTCCTTTCAACATTCGTCCTGATAGGGATTGTCAGCACAATGTCCTTGTGGGCAACAATGCCGTTGTTGGTACTGTTTTATGGAGCATATCTCTACTATCAGGTATTAACATTGTTTTCTTGCTTGCACTGGCTTCTATTTACTTTCTGAAACCCTAAACGGTATCCGGCATTAGATAGTAGAACGTATGGATTTGAAGTCTGTCTAAATATACTTTGCTTATATGCTAGTTTTCTGGCTGAGAATAGTCTAAATGCTGTTGAGCGTGTTGGCACTTATATAGATTTGCCTTCAGAGGGACCATCCATCATTGAGGATAGTCGCCCCCCTCCAAGCTGGCCCTCATCTGGATCAATCAGATTTTAGGATGTTGTACTTCGATACAGGCCTGAACTTCCTCCTGTCCTTCATGGGGCTTGAATTTCACAATTTTTCCAAGCGATAAGGTTGGCATTGTAGGAAGGACAGGAGCTGGAAAATCTAGCATGCTTAATGCTTTATTTTGAATTGTGGAATTGGAAAGAGGAAGACTATTAATTGATGATTGTGATATTGCAAAGTTTGGGGTCTCTGATTTGTGTAAAGTTCTTGGCATTATACCACAGTCCCCTGTTTTGTTTTCAGGTATATTTAAGATATGATATTTTCCATCGTATTTTCATATTGGCAACTTAGGCTGGGATTCTGTTATTTTGTTTCCAAGTTACCAACTGACCAGAGGGAAGAGTATGTTGAACAATAATGTTGTAAGAATGGACTTATTTCTTTTTTTATTATTATTATTATTTTTACTTATAGTAAAATGGACTGTAGATCTTGAATTTTTTAAAGCTGATTAGCTGAGAGATCTGTTTTGGCAGGAAGGGAATTCTAACTCCTTTTAGAGCCACATATTAAAGGTTATTGATAATTTGATTTTTATAAAATACAGTAAGGGAAAAAAACGAATGAGAAAATAAGGATAAATATGTTAACATGAAAGTTAAGAAATTCGTTGATCTACTTGAGTGAAGATTGGAATACTTGTGATGTCAAAACTGGAAAGCAATAATAAGTGATGTTTTGCTTTGCTAGATATATGATTGTGTTGTTGATTTTTATAATTTTTACTCTGTAAATTGTGAAGCATATTAATCTTTGAATTAATGTAATTGTATTTATATTAAGCTTAATTTAATTTTTTATAGGAACTGTAAGGTTTAATCTTGACCCTTTTAATGAACACAATGATGCTGACCTCTGGGAGGCTCTGGAGAGGGCACATTTGAAGGATGTGATACGGAGGAATTCTCTGGGGCTGGATGCTGAGGTAAATTATGATTTCTTGATTACACAGTGGCTTTTTTTGTACAGAACCATTTTTATTGCTGAGTATTTTTACAATGGTCAATAAGTGATGTTTTATTGAAAGCAATATAATATTTATGAAAATGTACTTTGTTTAGGTCTCTGAGGCAGGCGAGAACTTAGTGTTGGGCAGAGGCAACTGTTGAGTCTCTCTCGGGCATTATTGCGTAGATCAAAGATATTAGTACTTGACGAAGCCACTGCAGCAGATGTTAGAACAGATGCCCTCATACAGAAAACAATTCCAGAGGAATTTAAATCGTGCACCATGCTCATCATTGCTCATTGTCTTAACACCATCATAGACTGTGATCGGATTCTTTTGCTCGATGGTGGTAAGGTAAGCACTGTATTTAAATGGTACTGCTGGTTAAATCTTATAATATGGTTATCCTTTGGCACTAATGTAAGTAATACTAATGCTAATTATACAACATAAAATAATACTGATGCTAGCTTCTTATGTTTAAAGGTTCTTGAATATGATACCCCTGAAGAACTGCTATCAAATGAAGGCAGTTCGTTCTCTAAGATGGTGCAAAGTACAGGAGCCGCAAATGCCCAATATCTACGCAGCTTAGCATTCGGGAGTAAGTCAGATAGGGAAGAGAGTAAGCATAATGATGGCCAGAAAAAATGGCTTGCTTCGTCTCGCTGGGCTGCTGCAGCTCAATTTGCCCTTGCCGTCAGTCTCACCTCATCACAGAATGACCTGAAAAGATTGGAAGTGGAAGAAGAGAATAGCATACTCAAGAAAACAAGGGATGCTGTGATAACTTTGCAGGGGGTTTTGGAAAGGAAGCATGATAGAGAAATCGAGGAATCTTTAGACCGATACCAAATATCCTCACAGTTGGTGGTCATCACTCTACAGGATGATTGAAGGTATGTATAACTTTGTGCCATCTTTTACATAGCCTTCCCTTGCAATGAAATTTTTGAAAGATTAAATTCTGAGACCACTTCATTTTTTGTCCATGAATGCATTATCCTCCCTCTCCTTTCTCTTTCCTTTTTTTCTCCCATATATATTGTCTCAAATATTTCCAAGTTAGAGATAACCCTGGAAGATATGGTATTAGAGCTAAATGAGCTTAAATTTCTAAGATTAAAGAATCTCAGGTTTTTCAATGTGGTTGGAGATGAAGTGTAGCTTCTCACTGTGTAGATGATGTAATTGCATGTCTTTTTCATTTTTGTAGGTCTTGCAATGATGAGCAGACTGGCCACATCAATCAGACTTTGATTTTGATGATAGATCAATTAACTTTGATCAAGTTGATATGTAGCCAAAGCTGCACTGTTATATATTACCTCTGCTTCAAAATAATTGTTCATTTGGACAAACAATTATTCATGGAAGAGGCACACCTAAACTATCCAAGTCACAGAAGCCTTGCAATGGCTAATCTTAGTACCTTTGATCATACTTTCTAATAGCGAAATAGTTGCTGACAATGTTCTGATAGTTGTTGGGTACTGTATGCAATTGATCCCCCGTTTATTGCTGACTGTAAACTGGGTTCCATTTATTATCTTAACGTTGTGTAGTATTTTCCACTGCATGTCATTTCAGGTTTTTGATAAATGCATCAAGGGAGAATTGAGAGGGAAGACCCGAGTTCTTGTTACAAATCAACTGCATTTCCTTTCACAGGTGGATAGAATCATTTTGATCCATGAAGGTACTGTGAAAGAGGAGGGAACATTTGAGGAGCTCTCTAACCAGGGGCCATTGTTCCAAAAGCTTATGGAAAATGCTGGAAAGATGGAGGAGTATGAAGAAGAAACGGTAGATACTGAAACTGCTGATCCAAAGTCCTCTTCAAAACAGGTGGCCAATGGAGAACTTAATGATACTGCAAAGAGTGGGAGTAAGGCAAAAGAAGGAAAATCTGTCCTTATTAAACAGGAAGAACGGGAAACAGGTGTTGTCAGTATGAAAGTTTTAGCAAGGTAACATGATTCATGCAAATAGTTTTGTATTGATTGCAATTTAGTGGTTTGTAATCATTTACTAACTACTGGATGTCTCCTTTTGATACCCTACAAATTATTAGATGTGCTTATGCACATGCACAAACATTTACATTGTGAATATGCTTCTTTCTCCCCACTGCCATGCTCTACTTCTGCATAATCCTGATGGAAATCTATTGGAAAGTGATTTTGCAAATTTTATGTAGTGATCCTGTTTTCTTGGTCTTCTTTCCCCATTTGCTCCTCTTTTTATCATACTATCTTGAATATTATTGTTGTCGTTTCAGATACAAGACTGCATTAGGAGGTCTTTGGGTGGTTGTAATACTCTTTGGATGCTATTTCTTAACAGAGGTGTTACGAATTTCAAGTAGCACATGGTTGAGCCATTGGACTGATCAGAGTGCTTCAGTGGGCTATGATCCTGGATTTTATAATCTGATATATGCAGCTCTATCATTTGCTCAGGTATAGCTCTCTTGTAACATGACTGAAGAATATGGTGTAATTATTCCTTTTGCTTAAGTTCTCATTCATTTTCTGTCACATCTGTATCAGTGCAGTGTCTGCTTTTTGTCCCATGAGAATCCATGTTACTCTAAATGCCTGCATTCCTACTGAATTACATCTGTGGAATATGATAATTTGGTATTTTTCTCATTATTTTCCCTTTCAGGTTATGGTGACTTTAACAAATTCTTATTGGTTGATCATATCAAGTCTATATGCAGCCAGAAGGTTGCATGAAGCCATGCTTCACTCCAAATTACGAGCTCCTATGGTTTTTTTTTTCATACAAATCCACTTGGAAGAGTAATCAACAGGTTTGCAAAGGATTTAGGTGACATTGATCGTAATGTTGCCCCATTTGTCAATATGTTTCTGGGTCAAGTGTCTCAGCTCCTTTCAACATTCGTCCTGATAGGGATTGTCAGCACAATGTCCTTGTGGGCAACAATGCCGTTGTTGGTACTGTTTTATGGAGCATATCTCTACTATCAGGTATTAACATTGTTTTCTTGCTTGCACTGGCTTCTATTTACTTTCTGAAACCCTAAACGGTATCCGGCATTAGATAGTAGAACGTATGGATTTGAAGTCTGTCTAAATATACTTTGCTTATATGCTAGTTTTCTGGCTGAGAATAGTCTAAATGCTGTTGAGCGTGTTGGCACTTATATAGATTTGCCTTCAGAGGCACCATCCATCATTGAGGATAGTCGCCCCCCTCCAGGCTGGCCCTCATCTGGATCAATTAGATTTTAGGATGTTGTACTTCGATACAGGCCTGAACTTCCTCCTGTCCTTCATGGCTTGAATTTCACAATTTTTCCAAGCGATAAGGTTGGCATTGTAGGAAGGACAGGAGCTGGAAAATCTAGCATGCTTAATGCTTTATTTTGAATTGTGGAATTGGAAAGAGGAAGACTATTAATTGATGATTGTGATATTGCAAAGTTTGGGGTCTCTGATTTGTGTAAAGTTCTTGGCATTATACCACAGTCCCCTGTTTTGTTTTCAGGTATATTTAAGATATGATATTTTCCATCGTATTTTCATATTGGCAACTTAGGCTGGGATTCTGTTATTTTGTTTCCAAGTTACCAACTGACCAGAGGGAAGAGTATGTTGAACAATAATGTTGTAAGAATGGACTTATTTCTTTTTTTATTATTATTATTATTTTTACTTATAGTAAAATGGACTGTAGATCTTGAATTTTTTAAAGCTGATTAGCTGAGAGATCTGTTTTGGCAGGAAGGGAATTCTAACTCCTTTTAGTGCCACATATTAAAGGTTATTGATAATTTGATTTTTATAAAATACAGTAAGGGAAAAAAACGAATGAGAAAATAAGGATAAATATGTTAACATGAAAGTTAAGAAATTCGTTGATCTACTTGAGTGAAGATTGGAATACTTGTGATGTCAAAACTGGAAAGCAATAATAAGTGATGTTTTGCTTTGCTAGATATATGATTGTGTTGTTGATTTTTATAATTTTTACTCTGTAAATTGTGAAGCATATTAATCTTTGAATTAATGTAATTGTATTTATATTAAGCTTAATTTAATTTTTTATAGGAACTGTAAGGTTTAATCTTGACCCTTTTAATGAACACAATGATGCTGACCTCTGGGACTGGGAGGCTCTGGAGAGGGCACATTTGAAGGATCTCATTCGGAGGAATTCTTTGGGGCTGGATGCTGAGGTAAATTATGATTTCTTGATTACACAGTGGCTTTTTTTGTACAGAACCATTTTTATTGCTGAGTATTTTTACAATGGTCAATAAGTGATGTTTTATTGAAAGCAATATAATATTTATGAAAATGTACTTTGTTTAGGTCTCTGAGGCAGGCGAGAACTTAGTGTTGGGCAGAGGCAACTGTTGAGTCTCTCTCGGGCATTATTGCGTAGATCAAAGATATTAGTACTTGACGAAGCCACTGCAGCAGATGTTAGAACAGATGCCCTCATACAGATAACAATTTGAGAGGAATTTAAATCGTGCACCATGATCATCATTGCTCATCGTCTTAACACCATCATAGACTGATCGGATTCTTTTGCTTGATGGTGGTAAGGTAAGCACTGTATTTAAATGGTACTGCTGGTTAAATCTTATAATATGGTTATCCTTTGGCACTAATTTAAGTAATATTAATGCTAATTATACAACATAAAATAATACTGATGCTAGCTTCTTATGTTTAAAGGTTCTTGAGTATGATACCCCTGAAGAACTGCTATCAAATGAAGGCAGTTCGTTCTATAAGATGGTGCAAAGTACAGGAGCCGCATATGCCCAATATCTACGCAGCTTAGCATTCGGGAGTAAGTCAGATAGGGAAGAGAGTAAGCATAATGATGGCCAGAAAAATGGCTTGCTTCGTCTCGCTGGGCTGCTGCAGCTCAATTTGCCCTTGCCGTCAGTCTCACCTCATCACAGAATGACCTGAAAAGATTGGAAGTGGAAGAAGAGAATAGCATACTCAAGAAAACAAGGGATGCTGTGATAAATTTGCAGGGGGTTCTGGAAAGGAAGCATGATAGATTGATAGAGAAATCGAGGAATCTTTAGACTGATACCAAATATCCTCGGACAGTTGGTGGTCATCACTCTACAAGATGATTGAAGGTATGTATAACTTTGTGCCATCTTTTACATATCCTGCCCTTGCAGTGAAATTTTTGAAAAATTAAATTCTGAGACCACTTCATGTTTTGTCCATGAACGCATTATCCCCCCTCTCCTTTCTTCTTTCCCTTTTTTCTCCTATATATTTTGTCTCAAATATTTCTAAGTTAGTGGTAATCCTGGAAGATATGGTATCATAGCTAAATGAGCTTAAATTTCTAAGATTAAAGAATCTCAGGATTTTCAATGTGGTTGGAGATGAAGTGTAAGCTTCTCACTGTGTAGATGATGTAATTGCATGTCTTTTTCGTTTTTGTAGGTCTTGCAATGATGAGCAGACTGGCCAGGAGCAGGCTTCATCAATCAGACTTTGATTTTGACGATAGATCAATTAACTTTGATCAAGTTGATATGTAGCCAAAGCTGCACTGTTATATATTACCTCTGCTTCAAAATAATTGTTCATTTGGACAAACAATTATTGTGAATTGCAGGGAATATAACATGTGCCACAGTCCCACCAACTGATTCACATACCCAAGGTTGTGCTAACTCTATTTTTGGCAATGTAGCTCCATCACTCAGCCATGAGACATGAGTTCGAAAATGCAATAAGTTTCATTTTGATCTTAATCCAGCAATTAACCCAATTTCCCTTATCATTTGTAATGTAATTTTTATTGCCCAAAATATATTAGAGAAAAAAAAATATATCTTTTAGGTCTTGAATACTTGTGTTTGGATTTTGGAAAAAATTCTCTAAAACGAAGTGAGAAAATAAAATGTTGATTATTCTTAAATCAAGGTAATAAGATTTACATACGCTGACAATTATAAATTCAGTAGTGATTAAATGTTTATTTATTTATTTTTCTAATTTTTTTATTTTAGAAAAAGTTCCTTTTTTGATCCTGTTATGCCACAATTTTACACTAGTACTGTTATATTCAACTATTCCAAGCATCTTTCAAAATCACAAATTCTCGTCAATCAAGCAATTATACTCAAATGTCTTACATGGAATAGAAGACGAAAGAGAGTCTCTTGCTTTTAGACCCAGTATGTGAAAATTATCTTTATATTTCCATTTTTAGAAGAACCATATCATCTTAAAATTTGTTAAACGCTAGTGTTGTGTAACTTACTTTATTATTTCCTAATAATACAAAATAAAATAAAATAAAATGAAAGAATGAGTTTATAGATAAATTAGTCTTTGAAGAATGGATTATTTTTTAAATTTATCCACGATTGAAACGTTAATTATTCGAACATAAACAACAATCAGCCCAAATAAAATTATGGTTTTTAAAATCGAACCGGACCGGTCAGTTCAACCGGAATAATCGGAAATCAGTCATCTAATCGGTTCACTCGACTATAAAAATCGTTTGGTAAAAAACTGGCCGAACCGACAGTTAATCGGTAAATTAGCAAAACCGGCCGGCTTTTTTTAGAGATTTCCGGTTCTGTGGCAACCTCAAAACGGTGCCGTTTAAGTTTTTCTCTCTGAAAATTGGAGAACTCTAGTCCCCAAACGGCCAAACTCTTCTCCTCCGAACTTCGAAAGCAGCCCGTAGCCACCATTTCTCTTCGAAGTCATCGCCACTCTTCTCCTCCGCACAGACGGTGGGTGCGGTGTCGCGTGTGGAAGGCTGGAAGCTCTGTTCGGCGGAAGTTTGTACGCAGCCCGCAACCGCCATCCCTCTTCTCATCCTTCCTCATTTCGCCGCCGTTGTAGGAAGGTCTCCTACTCTCCTCTCCTCTCCTCTCATCGTTCTCGGTCATCGTCTCCTCTGTTCGAACTCTCTCTCTCTCTCTCTCTCTCTCTCTCTCGTAGTTCCCGCTCCTCCGTCACCGTCACTTCCTTTCCTCCCTCACCGCCAGTAAGCACTGTTGCTTGGAATTATTTTTGCTTGTTTTGTAATTTGCACTGTTATTATAATATTGAATTGCTGAATGATGATTTGCAGATTTTGTTAATACTTTTGTTAATTTGCACTGATTTTGTTAATACTGGATTTACTGATTTTGTTAATTTGAACTGGCTTTACTGATTTTTTGTTGCTGAATGATTCTGTATTTTTTTCTGAGTTAATTTTGGTCATGTTTTTGCACTTCAGGCTCTCATGTTTTTGCTTTTCTTTTGTGTTGATGTTGAAAATGCAATTCTCACAGTGGATAGAGTAAGTTTCTAAACCCAATAAGAAAGCAGTTAATAAAGCATTGTTAGGTGCAAAAGAAGCTATGCTTGGGATTAGATGAGGCTGCAGGTGTTCCTGTAAGTTCTTTTCATTGATTTTACACTTATTATTATGCTTCTTCTGTCTGAATGATGTTGATTATAAATGGTATCTGCTGCTAATAACTACTGTGTCTTTGCAGTTCATGCAGATTGAACCAGAATCACAAACAAAACTTTTAGATGCTACACTGAACTTGGAAGGAGTGTTGTTGGCTGGAGTTCCAGGAGCAGGAGGATTTGATGTTGTCTTTGATGCTACTTTGGGAGATTGAAGCAGCAATGTGAAAAAAATATGGAGCTTACTCAATGTTATTTAATATTTAATTAAACCGCCCCTGGTTGAACCTCGGTCGAACCGTTGAACCAGTGAACCAGTCACCTTACCGGTTTGTTGACCGGTTCGGTTTTCACAACCTTAAAGATCAGCTCATTCCCAACCAACCAACCAACCCAGCAAAGTTCAAAATCACCCAACCAAACACTAGGTTCTCCCTGCAACGGTTCTGCCGTACTGCCACCGCCGTCCATGCTGTCGGCGCCTCCACGTCCTCTCTTGTAGCCCAGGCCCTCTCTTGTAGCTCGGCGTCCTCCTTCCCGCTGTCCCCGTCCTCCCTGGCTTCTCTGTTCAAGGCTTGGAGCAGCTCGCCGTCATTTCACCAGTCGCCGTCCGTGTCTCCGTCGAAGGTTAGTGGCATTGCTTTCACTTCTTCAGTTCTTCCCTTCCTTTTATGCTCTGTTTGCTGATTTGTGAATGGATTAATGAAAATCAAATAATTGATTTTGTGCTGCTGCTCTTTTTTTAATTCCTAAAATTTTTGCTGAAATTTTCTTGCTGCTGCTAAAAATGGATTAGGGATTAGGGATTAGGGATTACTTGTTGCTATTTTGTAATTAGGGATTATGCTATGTTAGCTTTATTGATTTCAGGTTTAGTGTGATTAGGGATTACTTGTTGCTGTTTTGTAATGTTTGTTGCCGAATGCTAAAATGGAAATCAAATTAAATGCTGTTTGTTGCTTCCATATATTTTCTTTGATAGTATTTTTCCGATTATAAATTCTGGTTTTGAGTCAAAACTTTGTATTTGTTTTGTTTGTAGTTTGATTTGAGATCATTAGATCTGATCCGATCCTATTAAGTTCAAACTATGCCTTTGGATTTTTGGTGTAGAATTGTTGGTTACCTGTTTGAAGTTTGTATTTCTTGTAATTGGATCTGTTTTGAACTGGATTGTGATTTTATGCTGCATTAGGTGTTGTTGGGTGTAGTTTTGGGATCATTTACTTGTTAATTCTCGGACATTCAGTTTAGTAAGGATCTTCTTGTACAAATTTGTTATCTTTCTTTAGGTTCCTTATAGATTTATTGGTAATAAATTTATATAAATGCTGGATCATTTTGAACATGTCTGTTGGTGTAATTTCACTTTGTAGTATATATCATTATATCTTAAATGGTCTCTAAAGTCTTATCTTTGAACGAGGTGTTTTTGTACTCTTTTATTTTTAGTTAGGCCATTTTCAAGATGGAGTATTAATTTTTTTTCTTTTCAGTATATATAACATTATTAGCTGTTTTTATCTCTCTAGGTGGCCACAAGTCCACAACTGAAGGAGTATATAGGTTATGTAATATTTCTAAAGAGATTTAGGCATAAATATGAACAAAACTTCTATTGGAATAGCATTTCTTGTCTTTTATTTGTCTATAGAGATTCAGACATAAATATGAACAAAATTAATATTTGATTATTATTATTATGTTTGTAAAGACTTACATTTTAAATTTTAATACATAATTTTAATTGTATTTATATAATTTTATAATTTTTTTTTAACTATGACCGGGTCAACCGGGTGAATCAGTAATCTACCGGTTGAACCAGTGATTCGGTGACCCAGTCATATGACCGAATTGATTGCCGGTCTGATAACTATGGACAAAACTATTATTATTACCTAAGCATGGTAATGACTCGATTGAAAATTTTATAGAGTACTTGTAATAGGGTTACATTATCTAATAATTGCATTTGGAAATAGGAATAATCACTATGCCCCTTTTTTTTGAGTATTTTTGTGTTTTTATTTTAAGTGGAACTTGGAAAGACTGAATATGAATCAATTTTATAAGCTTTTTATAGTTTTTGGTCTAATTGCATTTGAAGTAGCTTCCTTCTCTCAGTTCTTTGACCTTTAGGTTTGAAGTTATTAATTGTAATTAAAGCTTAAATTGTCTGGTCGAACTTTGAAGCTATTAGATGCACATTTCCAATATGTTTTTTAAAGCCTAAATTATTGTTCTAATTGCATTGGCGCCTATAAAATAGGGGATTAACTTTACTTCTATTGTAATTATTTTAGTACCATCCTTTTTTGATACTCCTTAAAAAGATACTACTGAAATGTAAGTGTCACCGTCCTTAAAATTGTTGTCATTACCTAACCTATTAATTTGAAATAGTTACAAAGTTTATCTTTTAATGTTATTGCTTTAGTCCTTATGGAAGATTATAAAATTTGTCTTTTGCGTTATGATTTAAGTCTTTTAAAATAATAAGATTAACATATAGTGAATTAGTGATACAACATTTTATATGGACTAAAATGTGATTAGCCGCTAACTGTTTTCTTTAAATAGGACCCTTACCCAACTCTTTTCTTTCATTTTCACAGCACGCAATACGCATCTATGCAATAGAAGCATTAACAAGGTGGTTTTGTTTGTTTGTCAATGCGTCTTGCAATTGCACTTCAAGTCCAAGGTTTCTTATTCTTAAGACCTTATTCACTCATCATTCAGCACTGCCCTTCCCCTTCTCCTCCTTCCATCTCACAAGTCTACGACGACCTTCTCCGCATTTGCTTCCGCTTACAACAAACTAAAACTAATCCCCATCACCATCACGACTACCATGTGTTCGACAATATTCCCAACCACGGCGACGGGGAAATGGCCAAAGTTGTTCATGCACACGCCATCAAACACGACATTTCCTCTGATGGCTTCCTCGCAAGTGCCACCATCGATCTCTACGCCGCTGCCGGCAATGTCCCTTTCGCTCAGAGGCTCTTCCACCGGCTCCATCCCCGTCAAAGACATTTATCCGCTTATAATTCTATCATTTCCATGTACTCAAGGCAGAAGTTATTCCAAAATGCACTCCGTTGTTTCGTTTCTATGATGCGTTTTGGCCAGTTGCCTGACCAATTCACGCTCGCTATAGCTCTCTCTGTTTGTTCAAAGCTCAGGAATGTTGAATTCGGCACACTGCTTCACTCCTGCGTGATCAAGGTAGGTTTTGAATCCAATCCGTTCTGCCAAGGTGCTCTTATCAATCTCTATGCCAAATGCGGCTTTCTCCGCCATGCTAGCGCCATATTTGACGCCACAGTCCACTTGGACACTGTTTCTTGGACAGCTTTGATTTCTGGTTATGTTCGAGCCGGGCTGCCGCAGGACGCCCTCCAGGTGTTTGACAAAATGCAGATAGCTGGCTGCTCTCCTGACCAGGTGGTTTTTGTGACTGTTCTCAATGCTCTTGTGAATTTGGGTAAGCTGGATGATGCCTGTAAATTGTTCCGAGACATGCACACTAGCAATGTTGTGGCATGGAATGCGATGATCTCTGGTCATGCTAAGAGGGGCCATCATAAGGAGGCCATTGAGTTCTTTCTCGAAATGAGGAAGTGTGGTATAAAGTCCTCAAGGTCCACGCTGGCAAGTGTTCTTAGTGCGATTGCCAGCTTAGCTGCGTTGGATTATGGGTTACTAGTCCATGGAGAGGCTATCAAACAAGGTTTGGGTTCTAGTATATATGTGGGAAGTTCTTTGATCAGTATGTATGGGAAGTGCGAAATGTTAGATGCTGCAAAGCAAGTATTTGATGTCATGTCTGAGAAAAATATGGTCACTTGGAATGCCATGCTGGGAGTTTATGCACAGAATGGTTATTTCAATCATGTATTGGAGCTATTCCTTAATATGACACGACGTACCATTGAACCGGACGAATTTACCTTCACTAGCATTTTGAGTTCATGTGCTTGTTTTGAAAGCTTAGAAATTGGTCGTCAGGTGCATTCAGTTGTTATCAAGAGAAGTTTTGCAAACAATTTATTTGTGAACAATGCATTGGTAGATATGTATGCCAAGGCTGGGGATTTGAAGGAAGCTAGGAAACAATTTGAGCGCATGAAAACCCGAGATAACATTTCTTGGAATGCCATTATTGTTGGATACGTGCATGAAGAAGAGGAAACTGATGCTTTCAAAATGTTCAACAGAATGAGGTTACATGGCATAGTACCTGATGAAGTAGCTTTGGCAAGTATACTTAGCGCTTGTGGAAATGTTAATCTATTAGAAGAAGGATTGCAGTTCCATTGCCTGGCAGTTAAGTTGGGATTAGAAACAAACCTTTTTGTTGGAAGTTCTCTTATTGACATGTATTCTAAATGCTGCTCCATTGAAGATGCACGAAAAATCTATTCTAGAATGCCTGAATGGAGTGTGGTATCCATGAATGCTCTGATTTCAGGATATGCTTTGAAAAATATAAAAGAAGCTATTAATCTTTTTAGTGAGATGCTGGCATTGGGGCTCAAGCCATCTGAAATTACATTTGCAAGCCTGATAGATGCTTGTAAGGGTTCTCAGGTAAATCTTGGGTTGCAGATCCACTGTGCTATAGTTAAGAGGGGTCTTTTATGTGGTAGTGAGTTCTTAGGTACCTCTTTGTTGGGCATGTATATGGACTCACAAAGGATTGCAGATGCCAACTTACTTTTCTCAGAGTATTCGAACCTTAAAAGCATTGTTATGTGGACTGCTTTAATTTCTGGTTATACTCAAAATGATTGCTGTTACGAGGCCATAAATTCATACCGAGAAATTCGGGACAACAGTATCTTCCCTGACCAAGCAACATTTGTTTCAGTTCTTCGAGCTTGTGCTCTCTTATCTGCATTGCGAGATGGGAAAGAGATACATTCTCTAATATTCCATACTGGTTTTGACTTGGATGAGTTAACCAGCAGTGCACTCATAGACATGTATGCTAAATGTGGGGATGTAAAAAGTGCTGTGCAAGTTTTTGAAGAAATGGGTACCAAAAAGGATCTGATTTCTTGGAACTCAATGATAGTTGGATTTGCAAAAAATGGTCATGCAGAAAGCGCTTTGAAGGTCTTCAATGAGATGGCTCACTCATGTGTTACACCAGATGATGTCACATTCCTCGGAGTGCTCACTGCTTGCAGCCATGCAGGGTGGGTTTTCGAGGGCCGTCAAATTTTTGATCTCATGGTGAACTGTTATGGCATTGAACCCAGGGCTGATCACTATGCTTGCATTGTGGATCTTCTTGGTCGTTGGGGTAATCTCAAAGAAGCTGAAGAGTTCATCGACAAACTAAATGTCGAACCGAATGCTATGATTTGGGCCAATTTATTGGGAGCTTGCCGAATTCATGGCGATGACATAAGGGGAGAGCGAGCAGCTAAGAACCTTATTAAGTTAGAACCTAACAATTCTTCCCCATATGTATTGCTTTCTAATATGTATGCTGCATCAGGACATTGGAATGAAGTTAGATCTTTGAGGAGAACTATGATACAAAAAGAAATCCAAAAGATGCCTGGGTGTAGCTGGATTGTTGTAGGACAAAAGACAAACTCATTTGTTGCAGGTGATATATCACATCCTAATGATGCTGAAATTTCACATTCTTTGAAGCATTTGACAGCACTCATGAGAGACAACAGATTCCAGGATGATGGAATTTTGTTTGTTGGTTAAATTTAACTTTTCACAGTAATAGGAAATCAAGCAATCAACTCAGATTTGCATTCTGACAAAGAACAAATCGTACATATATTCCATTCTTACTGCTTTCTGGCAAATGGAAAGCATTATATTATTATTTGCATTACTTATGAACTGTTTGTTGTCAATTTGTTATGCATATTCATGTGTTTGAATATAAGTTTCTGGTTAGAACTTAAAAAATAAAATGTAAACCCTCACGTTACATGGATTAAGCTCCTCTAATTTTATTCCTATCTATATTTTTTGTGACTTAAGATGGTCAACTTTTGTGTAGTGCTGATAAGCTGAAGTTGACATATAGTTTTTAGTATCCATCATCAATAACTATGAAGCAGTTTGGTCTAATTACCTTTTATATCATAAACCATTTGTACCTTTTGCAATTATTATTATTATTATTATTATTATTATTATTATTATTATTGCTTTGCCATGGATGATTGTTACTAAACCAGCGTTTGTACCTTACGCAATTTTGCTATGGATGATTGGTTTAATGCACCCAAATTCTGACCCTTATGTGAGTTGAAATAATTTCTAGATTAGGACTGTTAACCACGAAAATATTTTTAGTAGTTTCTCACTAATTGTTTGATTTTTTTTCTGGTTTTTCACAAATTTCAGTAGTAGAATTTATTATTCTGTTTGTGAAATTGAATTTGAGCAACTCATGTGAGCATCATTTTATTCATTTGTATAGAGCACCGCCCATGAAGTAAAGTGCTTAGATTCAATTAGTAGATCCCCTGTTTATGCACAATTTGGAGAAGTACTTAATGGCCTATCAACAATTTGTGCTTACAAAGCTTATGACGGCATGGCTGATATCAATGGAAAGTCGATGGACAACAACATACAATTCACTCTGGTGAACATGAGTGGAAATCGATGGCTTGCAATTCGATTAGAAACGCTGGGAGGTCTCATGATATGGTTTACTGCAGCCTTTGCGGTAATGTAGAATGGGAGGGCCGAGAACC
>NC_029793.2:32503901-32509400 GCF_000816755.2 Arachis ipaensis | reverse complement strand
TATTGATTCATCATTTGGGTACCACCTACGTTTAAGGACGACCAAGAGCCGGGAGGGTAAGATGTAATGGCGTTTCCGACGTCATTTGGTATAGTACTCTGGAGGGTCGCAAAGATTAGCTTAACGTTCGGTAGCTAAAGGTGAGTACAAGTGGTCTCACTTAACATACAACAACAGGTAGCTGAAAGGTAACTATAGTCGGTACGGCAGTATTCGAAACATTCGTGTTTAACAACTATCCGGTAATTCATGAAGAGGTTTAACACGTATTTGTCCCCTAGATGATTAACTTAGATTCGTGAAATGAAGTACCCGCCACGAGATATGTTTACTTATTTTACTACGAGTGTACTCAACGAGTTTAAGTTAAAGTGTTTGTCTTATTATTTAAGATGATGACTTTAAACACTTTTTGGTCTTTTTTTTAGTTTGTTAATCACTCTTTGATGATTTTTATAAAAGCACCAATTGTCAGGATTAGATCTTTAATAAAGTTGAGTGTATTCCCAGTCTTAAACCCACGTAATTTGGTTAGTAGGTATCGTTTTAACGCATTCCATGTTTGCGACCAAATCATTGTTAGTAGGTACCGTTTCGTTATTATTATTATTATTATTATTATTATTATTATTATTATTAACGTTTTCCATGTTTACCAAATACTATATTTTCCATTAATCTGGTTTGACGAAGTATCAATAACTACTACCTATGATTTTTGATATACAGTTGAAGTCGAATAGTCGTGATGTGTTTTCAACTGGTAGAATTCAGTGTTTTTTATATCTATCCTTATTTTAATCTCCTCGAATTAGGTACATTGCACTCCCAAATGTAAAATAAAAAATTCAAGATTGGTCTTTGAATATAAGTTTGTGTACTTATACGTATTGTTTAACTGTTGTTTGTCAAGTATTCATTACGTTTATTATTATATTACGAAAGGTAAACGGTCTTTCGTCATTCTTACCTTATATACATGCTAAACAAGAAACAGTCTTACGTTTAGACTCAACTAACGAACTAAAGGATAATGACACTTTTCAATTTAAATTGGTTGTTTGTTTTAAGGTAGTAGGACCTTAGACAACAGAGAGTACTCACGACAGTTTACGAAGTTTCTTACACTTTAAAGTCGTAGTAATCCTACACTATATAGTGGACGTTGTTTACTCAAACAGAAAACAGGATGTTGTTAGGTCGATGTGGGTCCGTAGAAAACCTAAAGAAAAACATAGTATCAAGAGGAGTTTCTAGATTGAAGTAAGGTTACAGGACTACGTCGTATGTATAATCTTTCGTTATGTATACCCCTTCTTAACAATCCAAGATTGAATTATTCCAAGAATCGACGAGCGAGAGGGGAATACAGTAGCGGTACTTAAGCCGTTCGAGGGTTATTTAACCGGGTTTAGTATCGTAAGCCAAGCTGTAAATCAAACAGCTACTTGAGAAGTCGAAGAAACTCTAATGGGGTTGCTGGTTCTTCTAGGTGTTACGTTCGTATCACTAGTCGGGACCCGCTTTGAACGTTAACAGTTTGCTTACTGGTGTGTTCAGGCTTGCTAGTTTGGCTGAGAATAGTCTAAATGCTGTTGAGCGTGTTGGCACTTATATAGATTTGCCTTCAGAGGCACCATCCATCATTGAGGATAGTCGCCCCCCTCCAGGCTGGCCCTCATCTGGATCAATCGGATTTGAGGATGTTGTACTTCGATACAGGCCTGAACTTCCTCCTGTCCTTCATGGCTTGAATTTCACAATTTTTCCAAGCGATAAGGTTGGCATTGTAGGAAGGACAGGAGCTGGAAAATCTAGCATGCTTAATGCTTTATTTTGAATTGTGGAATTGGAAAGAGGAAGAATATTAATTGATGATTGTGTTATTGCAAAGTTTGGGGTCTCTGATTTGTGTAAAGTTCTTGGCATTATACCACAGTCCCCTGTTTTGTTTTCAGGTATATTTAAGATATAATATTTTCCATCGTATTTTCATATTGGCAACTTAGGCTGGGATTCTGTTATTTTGTTTCCAAGTTACCAACTGACCAGAGGGAAGAGTATGTTGAACAATAATGTTGTAAGAATGGACTTATTTCTGTTTTTATTATTATTATTATTATTTTTACTTATAGTAAAATGGACTGTAGATCTTGAATTTTTTAAAGCTAAGAGATCTGTTTTGGCAGGAAGGGAATTCTAACTCCTTTTAGTGCCACATATTAAAGGTTATTGATAATTTGATTTTTATAAAATACAGTAAGGGAAAAAAACGAATGAGAAAATAAGGATAAATATGTTAACATGAAAGTTAAGAAATTCGTTGATCTACTTGAGTGAAGATTGGAATACTTGTGATGTCAAGACTGGAAAGCAATAATAAGTGATGTTTTGCTTTGCTAGATATATGATTGTGTTGTTGATTTTTATAATTTTTACTCTGTAAATTGTGAAGCATATTAATCTTTGAATTAATGTAATTGTATTTATATTAAGCTTAATTTAATTTTTTATAGGAACTGTAAGGTTTAATCTTGACCCTTTTAATGAACACAATGATGCTGACCTCTGGGAGGCTCTGGAGAGGGCACATTTGAAGGATGTCATTCGGAGGAATTCTTTGGGGCTGGATGCTGAGGTAAATTATGATTTCTTGATTACACAGTGGTTTTTTTTGTACAGAACCATTTCTATTGCTGAGTATTTTTACAATGGTCAATAAGTGATGTTTTATTGAAAGCAATATAATATTTATGAAAATGTACTTTGTTTAGGTCTCTGAGGCAGGCGAGAACTTCAGTGTTGGGCAGAGGCAACTGTTGAGTCTCTCTCGGGCATTATTGCGTAGATCAAAGATATTAGTACTTGATGAAGCCACTGCAGCAGTAGATGTTAGAACAGATGCCCTCATACAGAAAACAATTCCAGAGGAATTTAAATCGTGCACCATGATCATCATTGCTCATCGTCTTAACACCATCATAGACTGTGATCGGATTCTTTTGCTTGATGGTGATAAGGTAAGCATTGTATTTATATGGTACTGCTGGTTAAATCTTATAATATGGTTATCCTTTGGCACTAATGTAAGTAATACTAATGCTAATTATACAACATAAAATAATACTGATGCTAGCTTCTTACGTTTAAAGGTTCTTGAATATGATACCCCTGAAGAACTGCTATCAAATGAAGGCAGTTCGTTCTCTAAGATGGTGCAAAGTACAGGAGCCGCAAATGCCCAATATCTACGCAGCTTAGCATTCAGGAGTAAGTCAGATAGGGAAGAGAGTAAGCATAATGATGGCCAGAAAAAATGGCTTGCTTCGTCTCGCTGGGCTGCTGCAGCTCAATTTGCCCTTGCCGTCAGTCTCACCTCATCACAGAATGACCTGAAAAGATTGGAAGTGGAAGAAGAGAATAGCATACTCAAGAAAACAAGGGATGCTGTGATAACTTTGCAGGGGGTTTTGGAAAGGAAGCATGATAGAGAAATCGAGGAATCTTTAGACCGATACCAAATATCCTCGGACAGTTGGTGGTCATTACTCTACAAGATGATTGAAGGTATGTATAACTTTGTGCCATCTTTTACATAGCCTTCCCTTGCAATGAAATTTTTGAAAGGTTATATTCTGAGACCACTTCATTTTTTGTCCATGAATGCATTATCCTCCCTCTCCTTTTTCTTTCCTTTTTTTCTCCTATATATGTTGTCTCTAATATTTCTAAGTTAGAGGTAACCCTGGAAGATATGGTATCAGAGCTAAATGAGCTTAAATTTCTAAGATTAAAGAATCTCAGGTTTTTCAATGTGGTTGGAGATGAAGTGTAGCTTCTCACTGTGTAGATGATGTAATTGCATGTCTTTTTCATTTTTGTAGGTCTTGCAATGATGAGCAGACTGGCCAGGAGCAGGCTTCATCAATCAGACTTTGATTTTGATGATAGATCAATTAACTTTGATCAAGTTGATATGTAGCCAAAGCTGCACTGTTATATATTACCTCTGCTTCAAAATAATTGTTCATTTGGACAAACAATTATTGTGAATTGCAGGGAATATAACATGTGCCGCAGTCCCACCAACTGACTCACATACCCAAGGTTGTGCTAACTCTATTTTTGGCAATGTAGCTCCATCACTCAGCCATGAGACATGAGTTCGAAAATGCAATAAGTTTCATTTTGATCTTAATCCAGCAATTAACCCAATTTCCCTTATCATTTGTAATGTAATTTTTATTGCCCAAAATATATTATGGAAAAAAAAATATCTTTTAGGTCTTGAATACTTGTGTTTGGATTTTGGAAAAAAGACTCTCTAAAACTAAGTGAGAAAATTAATTGTTGATTATTCTTAAATCAAGATAATAAGATTTAGATACAATGAAAATTATAAATTCAGTTGATTAAATGTTTTATTTATTTATTCTACTAATTTTTTTATTTGAGAAAATTTTCCTTTTTGATCATGTTATGCCAAAAACTTCCACTAGTACTGTTATATTCAACTATTCCAAGCATCTTTCAAAATCACAAATCCTCGCCAATCAAGCAATTATACTCAAATGTCTTGCATGGAATGAAAGCCGAAAAAGAGTCTCTTGCTTTTAGACCCAATGTGTATTTCAATTTTTAGAAGAACCATATCATCTTAAAATTTGTTAATCGCTAGTGTTGTATAACTTACCTTATTATTTCCTAATAATACAAAATAAAATAATAAATTAATAGTTAAATTAATCCTTTAAGGGTGGATCATTTTTCAAATTTATCCACGATTGAAGCGTTAATTATTCGAACATAAACAACAAACAGTCCAAATAAAATATAAAGATCAGCCCAACCAACCAATTGTTAATTCATTCTATTTTGTCTTATTCTCACATAATACATTCTTCTAGAATGAAACTCACTATTTTGTTAGCATACAATTTTTACTTCCATTCTCCTTTCTTCTTTGGTTTTAATAAGTTGAACTAGACGCTGATAAAATATATTTATAAAAATTTATTAAATTAGTTCATTTATCTAATTACATATCTCTTGCTTTTAGACCCAATGTGTATTTCAATTTTTAGAAGAACCATATCATCTTAAAATTTGTTAATCGCTAGTGTTGTATAACTTACCTTATTATTTCCTAATAATACAAAATAAAATAATAAATTAATAGTTAAATTAATCCTTTAAGGGTGGATCATTTTTCAAATTTATCCACGATTGAAGCGTTAATTATTCGAACATAAACAACAAACAGTCCAAATAAAATATAAAGATCAGCCCAACCAACCAATTGTTAATTCATTCTATTTTGTCTTATTCTCACATAATACATTCTTCTAGAATGAAACTCACTATTTTGTTAGCATACAATTTTTACTTCCATTCTCCTTTTTATCAGTTATTTTATATTATTAATTAACAAAAAATTATTAATAGAATAATAAAAGAATAAATATAATTAATTTATAATTATTTGAAGACTAATTTAAT
>NC_029793.2:32502041-32502782 GCF_000816755.2 Arachis ipaensis | reverse complement strand
TTATCAGTTGACGTTTTATATTATTAATTAACAAAAAATTATTAATAGAATAATAAAAGAATAAATATAATTAATTTATAATTTTTTGAAGACTAATTTAATTAACAAAATTTATTATAAATAAAATAAAAAAATTTTTAGAAGTTCATTTAACTATTAACACGTAAATAATAATACCAAGCTGAATACTATAATATCTTTTAGCTAAACCATTACTAAAAACAGGTGCAAAAGCCAAAAATGACGTGGAATAGACACCAATCTTTCTTATGCTGAGGGGATCTTGTTATCAATATCATCTTTATTTAACTTTCTTTCTCCCTTTTTTATGACTCACTTAAGGGTGTGTTTGGCAAACACGTTACAAGAGAAGAAGCACGTTTAACCTTCTTGAAAGCTTCAATTTTTGGTTTGGCAAATTTTTTATTCATGAACGCAGAAGTGATTTTGCTTTCAAAACTATGGTTTTCAAGAAGTTACAATTTTAAGCTTTTGCGTTTTATCAACGGACTTCTAGCCATCAATACTCCATCTTTATTTACCTTTTACCAACTTTATCCTTTATGCATGTTATTATATTATTTATGAAATTCTTATTATTTTTGTTTACATGAACTATCTTTTTTTATTATTTATTATTTTTATTTTTTATTAATTATTTATTTAATGTTATACACTTTTATAATTATAATTTTTTGTATTATTTTTATTATCTTTTTATAATATGATTTATTATTCCAT
>NC_029793.2:32474950-32501329 GCF_000816755.2 Arachis ipaensis | reverse complement strand
TTTTTATAATATGATTTATTGATTCTATTAGGTAAAGTAAATTAAATAAAAAATTAATTATAAATAATAATAATAAATTATAGCATACTAAAAAAGAGTACTAAGAGTACTAAAAATATACTATATAAAAAATATCATAAATTTTTTTTGATTTATTTCAATTACTACCAAGATAAATATTTAATTTTTTTTATTATTCTTAGTACTCTCTAAAATTTATATTTTATTAGTTTTAGTTAAAAATATATTTTGCCAATTTTTATATATTATTTTTATTTTAGTGTATAAATATTAATTTTATTATAGAATTAATTAATAAGATCTATTCAATTATCTAAATTAAAATGATAAGATAATATACAAAAATCATTTAAGTTGGTATCTATTTTAGTAATTTTTTATCTAAAAGTGATTTTGAGTAGTATAATCCAAACAACATTTATTTTACTATAATTCATTTTAATGCAAAGATTGCCAAACATAAATCACTTTAACATAAACTTACTTTTCATCAAAATCAAGTTTGCAAAATCAATTTTATTTAAACTCCTATTTATAAACTATAATCCAAACACACTAGTGGTTCACTTTTCAAGTTTCTCTTTTGGGTGCACACCATTTGCTTTTTGTCTCGTCTGGTCACTTTCTAAGTTATTTTTGGAGAAGCTACCCATCCAACGATCCAACCATCACAAGCTCCAAAATATGTTGGATCACTGAGCCATTAGTCGTTTATTTATTTATATTGTTGTAATTAAATTTGGGGACCAACGTAATAAATTAAAAAGCACCTAGGAAGATAGAGCTTGAACCATTTATGTCATGAATTATTAAATTACTTGTCCCCTTGAATACTTCATCAACTTTCTTTTATAAAGTACTCCCTTCTTGATTTTTAAGTTTGACTTGTCAATTTATTTCTTTGGACCAATCTAGTATTTATGGCAGTGCACATTTTGCAATTTCTCTCTCTTAAAAATGAAATCCAATTCAATTTCGGAATGAGTTAAATCTTAAAGTGGTCTCTGAAGTTATACTCGAGACTCATAGTAATTCTTGAAATTAATAGTTACTCATATTCATTCTTGAAGTTGCACTCCTAGATTCAGATTTGTCCTTCCGGCACATTCCATCTACTTGGTAACCGCTAGTTGACGTGGATTAGTAAACTTTTATGGTACAATTTTATCCCTAAATCAAAATAAAAAATTTTAATTCCCAAATTTAATTATCATTCTCTTCTCTATATTAGTAACCCCTCTCTTTTCTTCTCTTCTCTTCTCTTCTCCATAAAGATGTGAACGAGACTACAAATTACAACTTCATTGAAAGCACGCATATATTTTGTTAATTAAAAGTCACATACTATATGTTTGTATTTAACATTTTATGCACTCATTTAACTCTAGTTTAATTAAAATGTTTTACAAAATTCAATTTTATATTTTTATATGATTTTACAAAAATCTATCTCTTGTATTTACGAAATTAAAAAGTTACATCGTTATTATTATATACTACATTACATTTCCTTTCGAATCCTGTTCCAAAATAACCATGCACCATGCTACAACATAATAACTTAGGATCATGTATATAATTTTAATTATATATAGTGGCCATTATAGATAAATTATTCAATTTAATTATAGAAGTGATACTTAGTTTTGTAACTAAAATTTTTAGTAATTGTCAAAATAGTCATTGACTTTCAAAAATAATCAAATTGATCCTTAAATTTATAAATAGTGAATCTTTATTTTTTCCTAATTTAACTGTCATTCACATAATATTAATATTGTTCCTGTGTAGATACCTGAAGGGGAGCTCGACTTCTGGGAGTCGGCGCCGAGTTGTTATCTTCGGTGTCGATCTATGAGACTTGAGAAAGTCCGAGCTTCACGCCTGGAGAGATGTCCCATCGTGCAGAGTGTGAACAAGAAACAAGGGGGAGTGTACCTGCAAAGACACTTCAAAGCTTAAGTTAGTATTGAGAATTCAATCTGTTCTAAGGATGAGATATCATACCTTTATAAACGGAGTAGGATAGGTCGATTATACTGCTGTTGGTCATATGCATTGAAGAGTAGTCAGTAGAGTTTAGTGCATGGTCAGCGTGTCACGAAGGAGTCCAGATCAGTTTTCCGGTGGTGCTAGGTGGATGGAATGTGCCAGAAGAACGAATCTGAGTTTCGGAGTGCAATTTCAAGGACAAATATGGGTAACTTTTAAGTTCAGGGACTACTATAAGACTCGAGTGCAACTTTAGAGACCACTTTAAAACTTATCTCATTAAGAGCGCTTTCTAACAAGTTCCTCTTATCTTAACTCCTCCCATTTATTATTGTCTCTTGGCTTTATTTGACTTCTCTATCATCATTTCCCTTCCTTTCCTTTCCTTTCCTTTTACTATTACATATACTTTCTCTTTTCCTAATAGCGCCTCACTATTTCTCCTATTCACTATCCTTTGTTAATTTGAAAAAATAATGGATCAAAGTGCAATTATTTCCCCTCTACCCTCAAAAAATGTTAGACGTGTTGTATTGTAGACTAGCTAGCTATTATCAGATTTTGCCATTTTGGTATTCTTTGTTTTTGGGATTTGTTCTCTGTTATTGTCAATTTTAAGAATAATTAGAGAGGTAGGACATGCATATTCAAGAATAATTTCAATTCACGATGATCAATTATATATATCATTCCACTCTAATTATTATCGGAGTCCTTTTTGCAAGTACTCCAGACTGCTCGGACGAGGCTTGCAATTGGTGGTACGCTCCTTAGCCAGAACAACCGTGTAGGCACCTCTTGAAGCCACCACTGATCTAAACCTCGGCTCGAGCTCTTGGCAGGAACATTTGGCGCCCACCGTGGGGTCGAAGAGTTTAACTTCACCCACCTCATTATTTTAATTCCTAGCATAACCATATCTGCCTTGTACCTCCTTCTTTCTTTACAGGAAGGGAAGCATAACTGATCTCTCAGAGACTCAACAACACTCATGAACCAATGCCGACCTCATGGCCGCTAACGCCGCCCTCCTAGCAGAAAATCAACGGATGGCTGAGCTGTTAGCAGCAATACAGAACAATGGGGAACGGAAGGTCGACAGCAAAAAAACAAATGCCGATCATCACGAAGAGCATCACTCAGAGTCCAACGGAAAAACAGGGAAAACATCCCCCAAAACCGGAAGACGAAAAACAAACCCGTTTTCCGAAGAAATAATGAGCTTCAAAATGCCTAAGAATTTTACACTCCCTATGACTTTAAAACCGTATAAGGGGATCGGAGATCCTAAAGTCCATGTCAAAAAATTTGAATCTATGATGTTTCCCAATAGCGACTCCGATCCCATACTATGCCGATCTTTTCCAACTTTTTTAGATGGAGCTGCCTTATTATGATTTTCTAATCTGCCTACAGGATCTATAACCAGCTTTGACGAATTCGCCAAGATGTTCATCAATCATTTTGCAGCATCCAAGATCTATGTAAGAGACTTGGACTACCTCAGCACAATTAAGTAAGGACAGCACGAAAGCCTAAAAGACTACATGACATGCTTCACAACAGCAGCCGTGGAGATCCCCGACCTTAATCCAGAGGTGCAGTTACACGCAATCAAGAGCGGCCTACAACCTGGAAAATTCCAAGAAGCCATCGCTATAGCAAAGCCGAAAACATTGGAGGGATTCCGAGACAAAGCCACCGGTCACTCGAGATAGAAGAGTTGTGCGAAACTCGGAGAAATGAACGACCACCGTTCAGGAAAGAAGACGACAAACCCTACAGGTCCCAGAGCAGAGACCCTAAGAAACCTTTCAAACTAGCCCCGAAGTTTGACTCATACACTAAGTTTAATACTAAAAGGGAAGACATAATCAAAGAAATCCTCCACAACAAGCTGATAAAACCGCCGAGCAGAGCAGGTACATACCAAGACCAAAGGTATGTCGACAAAATAAAGCACTGTTCCTTTCACCAAAAGTTCGGCCACACCACGGATGAATGCGTGGTGGCTAAGGACACACTAGAAAGGCTGGCACGACAAGGGTTGCTAGACAAATACATCGGCAGGCAAGTACGTAAAGACCCGTCAACCTCGGCCGAAGTAGAACACCCACAGACAAACGACAAAAAATTCCAATGGCAGAATAGTCAACCACAAAAAAGGCATCAATTAGATTTCAAGAGGGTTCACATGCGGTGGAGAAACAAGCTCGGCCAGGAAAGGAAGCTACAGGACTACGCTAACAGTACAGGACGAAACACACCCTGACGTACCTATACCCAGAATCCCCGACATAACGTTCACAAGCAAAGACTTCGAGACTAAAGCTCCTAACCTCGACGACCCTGTCATCATCTCGGTAACAACCGGGGACCTCCTAATTCAGAAAGTCTTATTAGACCAAGGAAGCAGTGCCGACGTCATGTTTCTATCAACCTTTAAAAAGATGCAACTGAACGAAAAAGTGTTACAACCATCTTCCGGTGAATTATTCGGATTTTCAGGGGAAGGAATCCTTGTTACAAGTTATGTCTGGATGAGGAAGACCCTAGGGGAACCCCCTCACTCAAAAACTTTGGACATCCAATATTTAATTGTTGACTGCTTCAGTCCCTATAATATTATTTTAGGAAGACCATTTTTAAATGCTTTTGGAGCCATAGTCTCCACTATTCACTTGTGTGTTAAGTTTTGTTAAGAAAAATGAGCTATAGTAACAGTGCACTCAGACAGAAAAAGAAGCAAGACAATGCTACAACGCAGGTCTCAAAATACAGCAGACATCGGCAAGAAGGATAAACTCAGTATACAACGCCAGCGATATACCAGACTTTGTCGAATTGGACCCTCAAATAAATCATGAACAAAGACCAAAACTGGCAGATGATCTACACAAGGTAAACTTGATAGAAGACAAGAACCAATCCACTAACATTGGTTCTACTCTACCTGCAGGATACAAACAGCAGATGACAGACCTACTCCAAGCCAATGCCGATCTGTTCGCATGGACCCCGGCCGACATGCTAGGGATAAACCCGGAGGTCATATGTCATAGACTGGCACTCGACCCTAAAGCTCGACCAGTGAAACAAAAGAGAAGGCATCTCGGGAAAGAAAGGACGAAAGCATCAACAAAGTAAACACAAAAACTGATAAGCGCAGGGTTTAATCGGGAAATACAATTCACATCTTGGTTGGCAAACGTGGTAATGGTAAAAAAGAACTCGGAGAAATAGCGAATGTGCGTGGATTTCCTTGACTTGAACCGAGCATGCCCAAAAGACTCTTATCCCTTGCCGAACATCGACAAGCTCATAGACAACACCTCTGGCTATCAAATACAAAGCTTCATGGACGCGTATTCAGGCCATGCACCCCACTGACGAAGATAAAACAGTCTTCATAACTGACCAGGGCAACTTTTGCTACAAGGTCATGCCATTTGGCCTAAAAAACACAGGTGCTACCTACCAACGTTTAATGGACAAAGTTTTTCAGAGACAAATCAGAAAGAACATGGAGTGTACGTGGATGACATGGTAGTCAAGTCAAACACCAAAGAGGAACACCTAGCCGACCTAAAAGAAGTGTTCGATCAATTGAGAAAATACAATATGCGGCTCAATTAAAAAAAATGCGCATTCGGAGTTCAATGAGGTAAATTTCTAGGATTTATGTTAACACACAGAGGCATAGAGGCAAACCCCGACAAGTGTAAGGCAATTTTGGATATGAAGTCGCCATCAACAATCAAAGAGGTGTAGCAACTTACAGGAAGACTAGTCGCCCTGTCAAGATTTCTACCAACAATGGCAGCAAGATTGGACCACTTCTTCAACACACTATGAAAATCAAAGAAGTTCGAATGGACAGAGAAATGCAAAAACGCATTTGCCGAATTCAAACAAATACTCTCATCTCCTCCCATACTGGCAAAACCAAAACCTGGTAACCCGTTATATCTGTATCTTTCAGTATCTGCTAATTCAATTTTATCTGTGCTTGTAAAAGAAATAAGTCGGCAACAGAATCCAGTATACTTCGTTAGCAAGATTCTGCAAAACGCAGAAACACGGTATCCGTCCATTGAAAAACTGGCATACGCCCTAGTAATCACAGCGAGACGACTAAGGCACTATTTTCAAAGCCACAAGATCATAGTACGGACAAACCAACCACTAAGGCAGGTGCTGATAAAACCCGACCTCGCTGGAAGACTAATCAAATGGTCCATCGAGCCGTCAGAATATGATATGGAATATCAAACTTGGAGCTCACTAAAATCACAAGCGTTGGCTGACTTCGTAGCAGGACTAACATCAAACGAAGACATACACCCAGAATGGGAGCTGTATGTGGACGGAGCAGCCAATGAGGACGACAAAGGAGCAGGTATAGTCCTCAAAGATAAAGATGGAATCTCAACCGAGCAGTCAATAAAGTACATGTTTCCGGTTAACAACAACCAATCTGAATACGAAGCACTCCTAGCCGGCATGCACCTAGCAAAAGAGTGCGGAATACAAAACATCAAGGTCTACTGCGACTCTCTTTTGGTAGTCCAACAGGTAAACGACGTATTCTAGGTATGTGAACCTTCCTTAGAACAATATTACTCACAGGTAAAATATTTAGCTCAACATTTCAAACATCTAGAAATAATGCATGTAAATAGAAATGGCAATAATCGAGCCGATGTGTTATCTAAACTAGCTACATCTAGAAAAGTGGGAATACCACCTAGTTTGTCACACATAACATTAGAACAACCTAGCATATGCAACAACCTTGTCATGAGCATGTCGCAGGAACAGAATTGGAGAACACCCTACATCAAATTCTTAAAACATGGAAAATGCCAGAGAAGGAAAAAGCCCGAGGCTCTTTTAGAGGAAAGCAAGTTTCTTCACCATCATAGGAGACGACCTTTACAGAAGAGGCTTCTCCCGACCTTTGCTCAAGTGTCTAGGAGATGAAGAAGCCACCCTAGCAATGGAAGAAACACACGAAGGGATTTGTGGCACACATATTGGAGGCTGAAGCCTTGCAACAAAAATACTAAGAGCAGGGTACTATTGGCTGTCTCGAGAAGGTTCGAAAATGTGACAACTGCCAAAGGTGCTCACCAATTATCCATAACCCAGCCAAGACTTTACATACCATAGAGATCGGATGGCCCTTCCATAGATGGGGGCTTGATATACTCGGCCCCTTTCCCAATTGCCAAGGGACAGGTGAAATTTTTGTTAGTAGCAATCGACTATTTCACAAAATGGATAGAGGCCCAACCACTAGCCAAAATAACGTTGGACAAGGTAAAAGGTTTCGTTTGGAAATTTATCATATGTCGGTATGGACTGCCATGGACATTGTCACTGACAACGGTAGACAATTCACTGATAAAAAAATAGCATCTTTTTTTGCAAAATTTAAACATAAAACACCATTTCTCCTCGGTTGAGCACCCACAATCCAATGGGCTCGCCGAAGCGGCTAATAAAGTCATTTTGCAGGCTCTGAGGAAAAAGTTGACAATAGCTAAAGGACAGTGGGCAGAACTGATACTGAAAATCCTCTGGGGTTACAACACCACCCCACAAAGCTCGACTAAGGAAACACCTTTCAGGTTAATGTTCGGATCCGACACAATGATCCCGGTCGAAATATCCCAAGGGTCAATCAGAACGAATCATCTTGATGAAGACACAAACAACCAAACCAGGAAAACCGAGTTGGACACACTGGGTGAAGTACGAGAAGAATCAAGGATAAGACATGAGGCGATTCAGCTCATGATCCAACGCAAATACAACACAAAGGTCAAACCTCAGATGTTTCAGCAAGGGGACCTCGTTCTCCGACGCCTAGAAGACGTCTGAAAACCACCAGGAGAGGATAAGCTTGCCGCCACTTGGGAAGGCCCTTTCCAAGTTATACTGGTTCATGGCCGAGGTGCATATTCGTTGCAAACCCTAGAAGGAGAAGACCTACCAAATACTTGGAATATTGGTTCATTACGATTGTATCACACTTGAACATTTGTAACCTTTTGAAGATTGGGAGGTACTCTTTTTCCTACCATCGAGGTTTTTCCCATGACAAGGGTTTTATTCGGGGAGGTTTTAACGAGGCTGATCACTTCAAAATCAAAGAAACAAGTCTACTAGACGTCATTTAAACATGCTATCTAAACAAAACAAGCATGCATTCATACTAAATAGAAAGATATGTTGCATACAAAGTCTTACACATTCTCATAACCAAAATACAAAATGAACAATCCAAAAGCTTTAACAAAGTCTACAAAGATAAACTAACATTCATTTATCATTTACATTTTCATCCTGGGCTTCATCCCCATGTTCATCATCAACCAAATTTCCCCGAACAACTATTTTTGTAACGTCAAATCGACTGACATCAAAGTCAGGAGCAAAAAGCAGACACCTAACTCACAGCACAGTCAAACCCGGCAACAAACATTACTATGCCTCCATCCTCTAACTCATGAATTCAAGCAGTCAGCATACCTTTTTCCAAGTCAAACTCCTTCGACTGCTCCTGCAAGGAGCGGATCTGGTCCTATAAACACCTAACACCATTTTCCAAATCTTTCATCCTCTTAGTCAAATCAATAATCACTTCATCTCTCTCAAAAAGCGATTTCTTAAGACGCTTAATTTTCTCAGCATCTTTCCTTTCCTGAGCACCCAAGAGCTCATCACTACGACCAACACAAAGCAGCCTAGTAGCAATAACCTGCCAAAAAACAATATCATCAAAACACCAAAATTTTCCAAGGAAAAAAATCAAATATAAACCAACCTACATATATTGCCCGACAACCTATTTACCAACATCTTTCAAAAGCTAAACATCATGAGCATTCTGGCCGACCTTATCCGACAGGGCAGAAAAAGGAAACTGATCACTAAAAACAGATTCCGAGGAACCCCCGGGTGCAAAGCCGTGCAGTGGCATTTGCCTTCTAACCCCACTCCTGACCCCAGAGCCGGCAGCAACATCGAAACCAGAAAGAATTTTCAGTGAACCTTTCGGCTCAGGACTTTTCCCACTCGACTGAGCGACATCAGCATTATCTTCTTTCAAAACCTTACTCGCAGAAGCATCTTTTCCTTCCTTCTTCTCCAAAAACGACCTCATCTTCGCCGAGGACAAGCTCGGAACCCTTCTACCTAACAGCAAAAATAGAGTAGAAAACATCATCAGCACAACATAAGAATAAACAACACAGGACAAACCCAACGAAAACACTCACCAATGTATTCACTCAACCTATCAGAATCCGTCTCAAACCTAAGAAGCTCGGCAATGGACAGTAACTTCCCAGAAGAAAACACACTAATCAGATACTCCAAAATCAAATCATCCTCCTCTGATCTTTCAAAGGCATCAAGAACTTGCATAAACTCAGGACACCAATAAAGAGGAAACATCTCACCCAATTCATCATTAAGAAAAAAGGAATACTCGATCTCAGAAGAATGATTTTTTACAAACATTTCTTTAAAACTTTTGAAAGAAGATTTAAACAAGAAAAACAAAGCGCACCTTGGATAGCTGCTCAAATTTATCTAGAGACCTCTACGAACTCCTTTGAATTGAAAAAGCGAAAAGAACAAGTTCAATGAGGGAATGTGATTTAAAAACGACATTAGAACCTCAAAACCATGAAAAAAAGGCCCACGAATTAAGATGGAGCTGAGATGGGACACAGTTCAACTGAGCCAAAACCATGCATTCGTAGTTGGTGAAGGGAAGCTTTAAGTTCAACTAAGAAAACAGACAAGTATAAACATAAAAATACGCCCAATTTCCCCTTTTTATCACAGACCCTCTCTTCCCCATTACAAGCAATCAGCTCAATGCCACAACCAGCGTTCTTGCGAACTCAGTCCGAAGCATTAAGTGAAGCAAGCATTTTCAGGTTCTGATAAAGAGACGCATGACACTTAACGTCAGCGTGAACCCATTCATAAAGATCATCTTTAACCTCAACCACTTTATCCTCTTGTTTTTTCATTTTGACACACAAAAGAAAAGAAAGAAGACTACAAGCAAAAGACACTAACCTCTGGATGCCATCTCCCTTTCGCAGAAGTACAATGAAAAAACACAAAAGCCCCAATAGCGTAACATGAATCTCGGGAGCAGTCTGGGATTTAGTCGTCAAACTTAAGTTGGTTTCTACTTTCTCCACATAAATCACCATAGCAGGGGCCTTAAGAAGATAGTAGGATAGGATTGTTGCTACAGCTTCCTTCATTGTTTTCACCTGCGATGGCATCATCTGCCATTGGCTAGGTCCGTGATGCTCAATGCTGTGTCTGATTGCTTGTTCTCTCGCTCCTCACGTTTCCATCGCATTCTTCTTTTCAAACCTTTGATATCTTACCACCATTTCCACACTTGCGTCACCCACCACTATGAACTTCTCGGTTATTTCGATTCTCTTCTTCAGCAATCCCTTACTCTCCAACAAGCTCGCCAAATCCACTCCCAAATCTTCGTCGCGGATGCTCATCATTCCCCCTTCTTGGCCTCCAGGCTCATATCCCTATATTCACGCTTTGGGCTTGTCTCTGATGCACGCAAAGTGTTCAGTTTGGTCCCTTTTGACGAACTCCAGAACCTTCTTCTATGGAATTCCATCATCAGAGCCAATGTCACTTATGGATATTATGAATTAGCAATTCAGCTTTATGTTGCCATGCAAAAGCTTGGATTTTTTCCTGATGGGTTTCACTGGTCTCGTCCATTGTCATGTTTTGCAAATGGGTTTTTGGAATCATCTTCATGTGGTTAATGAACTTTTGAGCATGTATGGGAAGCTTGGGAAAATGGAATATGCGTGCCACCTGTTTGATAGGATACTTGTGAGAAGCCTTGTCTCCTGGAATACCATGGTTTGAGTTGCGATCCTGTTGGTGCTTCTAGGATCTTTAAGAGGATGGAGTTGGAAGGTTTGCAACCTAACTCTGTGACATGGACTTCACTGTTGTCAAGCCATGCTAGATGTGGATTTTATGATGAAACCCTTGAGTTGTTTAAGTTGATGAGAACAAGGGGGGTTGAAATCAGTGCTGAAGCATTAGCTGTGGTGTTATCTGTGTGTTCTGATATGGTTGATGTTGACAGGGGCAGTGAAATCCACGGGTATGTTGTTAAAGGTGGATATGAAGATTATTTGTTTGTAAAGAATGCACTGATAGGTGGTTATGGGAAGCATGAACATCTTAGGGATGCTCATAAAGTGTTTTTTGAGATGAAGGCCAGGAACCTAGTAAGCTGGAATGCTTTGATATCAGCTTATGCTGAATCAGGATTGTGTGATGAGGCCTATGCATTGTTTATGAAGATGGAGAAATTGGATAGTTATTTGCTAGTGAGGCCTAACGTCATAAGTTGGAGTGCAGTAATCTGTGGCTTTGCTTCTAAGGGCCGTTGTGAGGAGTCACTTGAACATTTTAGGCAAATGCAGCTTTGCAGAGTAATCACCAATTGTGTGACGATTTCCAGTGTTTTATCAGTTTGTGCAGAGTTAGCAGCATTGAATCTTGGCAGGGAGCTCCATGGTTATGCTATTAGGACTCAGATGGATGACAATATTTTGGTGGGAAATGGTCTGATTAACATGTATATGAAGTGTGGTGGTTTCAAGGAAGGGCATTTGGTATTTGATGATATTAAGGGTAGAGATATAATCTCATGGAATTCATTGATTGGTGGTTATGGAATCCATGGACTTGGCGAGAGATCATTAAGAACTTTTGATGAGATGCTTGAAGCTGGAATGAAGCCAGATAACGTTTCTTTTGTTGCTGTTCTATCCGCTTGCATTGCAGCCATGCTGGATTACTGGATGCAGGTCGCGGCCTTTTCAATCGGATGGCCAGTGAATTTGGGATAAATCCTAATGTAGAGCACTATGCATGCATGGTTGATCTCCTTGGTCGCGCTGGACTTCTGCAAGAAGCAAGCGACATTGTTAGAAACATGCCAGTTGAACCTAATGACTGCGTTTGGGGAGCTCTTCTAAACTCATGTAGAATACACAGAGACAGAGACATTGCAGAATAAACAGAATCAAACATTCTGAACCTGAAGTCAGAAATAACTGGCAGCTTCATGCTGCTTTCCAATATTTATGCTGCAAGTGGAAGATGGGAGGATTCAGCAAGGGTTAGGGTCTCAGCAAAATCAAAAGGGTTAAAGAAAACACCTGGACAGAGTTGGATTGATGACGAATCAGAGCTCTTGCTTGTTACAAACTAGTTAGAGGCAAGAAGATTATTTATTTTTTGCACTGGGTCCTCACAGTATATAGTGGAGTTCTTGCTGCAGTGACAATCTCAGTGATCTAATCCGGCTGTGGGTGACTGCATCAACGTCGAATCCAATGATTTCGCCAGCGACAACTCCAGAGATCTGATCCTCATATGATCTTCCAGGTGATTACACCCCTTATCTTTGTTGTGGATTCTCGGGAAATATTTAATTAAACCGGTTGAACCTCTGAACCATTTATCGTATATTCGTCAAAATTTAAATTTGTCTCTCTGAATTTCTTTGTCACCGCATCCTTCAGTCTCGTCAATTTCCATTGGAAAGAACAAACTGTGGAGTTGGAAACCCTCACTGGCGACCATCCCAATCCAAACCATGTTGAGTCTCCACAATGCCACGAATGTTGTTCTCCGCCTTCGTCAAAACCTTTCCGTAAGTTCGCAAGGCTCTTCCACGGAATCACATTCACCATCTTATGATTTTTCAAGGGTTTAGGGTTCTTGTGAGTCTACTTCTAAATTTCTCAATTGGAATACGATTTCGCCAATTTTGTGTTGGTGCAAGTTTGGGGCGTGCGTGCACAAAATATAAACATAGGAGGTGGTGTTGGAGGTGAAATCCCTGATCAGAATCGCCTCCAGTATGCTCTTCAGCATATCCATGGCATTGGGCGTTCCAAGGCTCATCACATTGTCTGCGAGCTCGGTGTCGAAAATAAATACGTTAGAGATCTTAGCAAGAGAGAGTTGTACTCCCTTCGCGAATTGCTTTCCAAGTACTTGATTGGGAATGATTTGGTACCCAATAATCAATGATCTTTGTTATTACTTGTTAGTTATTTAAATGAATTCTTGTTAGTCAGATAGTGTTAACATTTTTTGTTTGGCAACAGAAAAAGTGTGTTGAAAGAGATGTGGGGAGGTTGGTGGGCATTCAGTGCTACAGAGGCATCAGGCATGTCGATGGCTTACCCTGTCGAGGCCAGCAAACTCATACCAATGCCCGCACCAGGAAGAGCAGGCCTACTTGGAGGGGAACAAGATGAAGATGAATATTGCTGCTTGTGATCAATCAACAGATGAGTTGTGTTTTAGTCTTTTAGCTCGGCTATGAAAGCTAATTGAATAAGTTCTTATTTTTATGGAAGTTGATTAGTAACAGTTTATTGTCTTTAAGTTGGTACTGTCAATCATTTGTGCTGATTGCATAGGTGTTTTTTCTCTATTTCCCTATCTGCTTGAAGAACTATGAATCATCTTGAAGTGGAATTTGAGTTCCTACCAATTTATGAAGGTTCAACTTAGAACTTCTTTTGTGTCTGTGGTTCCGAATATTCCAGTTCATTGATCGAGTGCAATTCTATCTTTTCATATTCTTCCTATATGCTGGTAATCCAAAGTAATCCTTTTTATTTTTTTACTTTTTGTGTTCTTATATCTTGTGTTGTAGAATTCAACAAAGTTATGGCAATTGAAATTGCTACCGAATACCCCCAATTGAGGTTGGTTAAACATAACCTTGGTTAATAGACTATCAAATGAGGTAGCGGATGGTGCTAATATTGTTTTTTGGTGTTCTAGATATTGAAGAACTATATTGAGATCCATATATTCTTGAGCTGTATGGACAGGGTATACTATTTTTTCTAGTGTCAATAAGTGCAGTTATATGATCGATCACATGGAGTAATAGTAGGGATCAGTGTGACCATGAAATAGTAGTGCCATGAAGAGCCATGTATCACTCAAGAAAAAGAATGCACTTTTATAATTTTCACCGTATTTTGTACTTTAAAGTTTAAACCATTTGATAGAACAGAAATGCTTTTGCGGACACTCCCCATAGGGGATTCCAATATGAGACAACCGTACAAATGACGAGAGGTGTATATTTCAGTTTTCAATGCGAGTCACACTTCCTCAACTAACGAAATTTTGCATCAGAAATGGAATTTACATGAATTCTGGTTGACCCGAACTAATGAGTTTCTTTACACTATCCTGAGCAGCCTCATTCTGATCTCTCCACCATCTCTGGAAAAAGGCCTGCATTGAGGAAAGAAATATTTCAAGAAAAAGTTTGAAAAGGGTCTATTTCATCAAATGAACATGAACATACAGTCACATGGCATGTTCAGGTATAAAACAGTGGCTTAGTTTAGGTGATAACTGATAAGCAACCTTGACTCTCAAAATTTGAATAATCCTGCATGAATAGACTACATACAAAATAAAAATAAGAAATAAAAGTTATATATATAGCCAGTGCAGAAAAAGGGATGAATAGAAAACTTGTAACAGCACTATGTTGGACCTAAAAAACCAACTTTTTCCAGTTATATATTTTCCTCTAGGAGGAAGTAGATGCAGCAATATAATCCAAAAAGACATAGTCACATGAGCAAGAAATGAAGTCACACACACATACAAATTAAAAAAATATATATTAGCTTACTTGCTCAACGTAGATAAACTTTCGATTCTTATCAGCCAAAAGAGCTTGAACAACAGAATCCAACACATTTTGCACACAAGCCCCCTACACAAAATTTGTTTAAAAAATTACTCAGAACAACAGAGTGATCAAGGAGATTAAATTCAAACAAAATAACCATCCTCTAATATAAGCATTTGGTTTTAGACTATAGTAGTTACTGCCACTCTAGTGCAAAGATTCTAACATACACATACGCATTCATTTCAACAAATATAAAAAGGCTAAACAACAAAACCAGATATTAGATAACTGGATAATTCATAAAATGCATTCTGTGATGAGTTTAGCCATAGGTTTATTTAATATTCACTGGATTCTGAGGTTGATATCATTCTGTAGAGAAATATGCTAGCACCTTTGATTATTTTAATCAGACTTCCAGTACTTTAAATTAGGGAAACATTTTTAATTTCTTGAAATGTGCTGAATAGATTATCGATGGAACAATCAATGAGAATGGGTGCTTACTGATTAAAGCTACACATGTTGGATCAGATACTTCACTTTCTCAAATTGTTCAGCTTGTAGAAATCGCTCAACTAGCTAAGGTACCAGTTCAAAAGAATGGATTAAAGGGATAGAGTGTTATCAGGAGACGCTAGGTTTCGCTTCGGAATTGAAATAAACTTTTTTTCCTTAACGCTCGCAATGGTGAATCAATCATTCGATCTCTTTTTCCCTTTCCTTTTGTTGCGAAATCAGTTTCAATCAACAGACACATTCTTCAAAAGTTCACTGGAAAAAAAAAATAAAAAAAAATAGAAGTACCTGAATTGAATTGTTAGAACCAACATAGTACTGATCAACGGTATTCAACTAACCAACATCGTCGTGTGTATGAGCAACGAGATGAACGTTGAGCTTCCCAGGCACCACGCCCTGCGAGGTGTTATACGCTATGTACTTTGATTCCACACACAGGAACAGTATTGTTCCTAGAAACAAAATTAGCAGTTCGTTCGCCATCGGAGATCGTGCCACTGCTCATCAAACTCACTTCTGTGTATTCTCGAAGAAGGGTTTAATCAGTTGAAGGAAGAGTTCATTTGACTTCATTTATGTGTGGTCTGTGGTTTCTGTCCTTTTTCTAATATTATTTTTTATTGAAAAAAATTAGAGAAAAGGACAAATAGGTTCCTGATCTTTTGTTCTGTGGACATTTTTGTCCCTGACCTTCACAAAACTTGGACGGATCAGTCCCTGACGGAGGCATTTGGACGGAGGGACTGATCTGTCCAAGTTTTGTGAAGGTCAGGGACTTAAAAGGTATTTTTCAATGGTCAGAGACAAAAATGTTTGCAGGACAAAAGGTCAGGGACTTATTTGTCCTTTTCTCAAAAAATTATTAGTTTGCCTTTGTGAAAAACTCAAAACTGGATAAGGGGCCGCGGCCAGGGTAACTTAACGGTAGAGTGTTGTTGGTCTCACCTATGAAATCTCACACTTGAAATTCAAACTTTAGAGTATAGTTGTTAGAACCGAACCGGTGATCAAATCGATCAGGTTACTGAGTTACTGGATTATTGATTTAATCGGTAGGTTACTGGTTGAACCGATTGACCCGGTCCTATGTAAATAAAAAATAAAATATAATAAAAAAATTAAAATACATATTTTCACTATCATTTTTAAAATATCTAACTATTTTAAAATAATATAAAACAGAAACAATAAGTATTTTGTTAATTTTACTCTACCATAAATATTTTTATTTTTTTTATATTAAAATAACTATTATTTTCGAATTTTAATAATTTATTAATTAGTTTATATCTATTATACTATTATATACTACAAGTATTTATTGAAAAATAACATTAATATATATTATATAATTATAAAAAAAATAAATGAATTTATAATTATTGTTAAATAAAAATATAATTAATTTAAGAATGAATGAGTTTATAACTAAAATTAAAATAAATTAAATAAAAATAAATTATTTGCTGAAAGATATTTATATATATTTTAATTTGCATATATATTGATAACAAGTTTAACAGCCTGGTGGTTGTGAGTATCATGTTTTTTCTTGATGAAGGGGGTTCGAATCCCAGTTTGTTTGATCGATTTGCACCGATTCATTATCTCATCCGGTCAAATCATCGAATCGAATCGGTTTAAGATTCGGTTCATCAGTTTTTTGGTCGAATCGGTCGGTCCGATCCGATTTTGCTAACAATGCTTTAGAGGAGACAAATTCTATTCCTTTTAGAAGTTATTTTTATTAGCAAAATAAACTTTTGGTTATCATTTTCTTAGTTTACCCTAATTTTTTATGATTGACTGCCTGTCCTTGGTGAAAATGTTGTTAACTCTTTCTTTTTCTGTTTTATTGTTTCTTCATTTTTTTTCCTTTTCCTCAAAGTTGGTTCGTTTTGCAATGTTTAACTGCATTTCTTTCCATCCCTTTTGAAATTCTGTGTCGCGCATTACCCTCTATATATTTGAAGTTTCCCCCTCAAACTCTGTCTCAAAGTTTCTCTCTTTTTCTTCTTTTCTGTTGCTGTGTTCATTTTCCTGTTGAAGTGTTTGGTGTTCTACTTGTCCATTCATTGTTCAGTGTTAATCTCATTGCACTTGATTGAGATAACACAGTTTTCATTTTGGTTCTGTTGAATGACCCCATAATTTGTTCTTGTGAAACTATTAAAGCATCAAAGGAAATTTAGCTTCTTTGGTTATTATTAAGCCATGGAAGAGATATTTGTTCCATTTCGTGGAATAAAGAATGATCTTCAAGGAAGATTCATGGGTTACAAGCAAGATTGGATTGGTGGTCTCAATGCTGGTTTCAGGTGCTTCTTTCTTGTAATATAAAGATTCTCGCTTTTATTTTATTTTATTTTATTTTATTTTATTTATTTATTATACTTTGATATTTTTTCTGGGACAAAAATGGAATGTTAACTTGGTACTACATACATATTTTTTGCTTCAGCAATTCCAGATATTTCATTTGGAGAACAATTGGAAAGAGATACAGGTACATGAAAGTCCTAGTTACGTTTCTATTGATTTTCTTACTGATCTCATATGTTTGTTGGATTTGATCCAAGTGTGGAGTCTTGTTTAATGATAGCTGAATGGATTAATTAAGAAAGATTAATGCGGTAAGCTGTAAGCCTCAAGTGTGATCATGTGCATTGTTCCAACAATTTCCAGATGGAGGCCAGCCTCTGTTGATTCTCGGAGTTGCGGAACCAACTGTGATTATGTGTACATTCATGTTCAATTTCGCTAAAAGTAGACCGGATTTGGGTTCTTTGCTCTTTCTGGCGTGGAGTGGATGGTATAGACTTCTTACTTTGTGATTCAAAAGTGTTTGTTTAACTCATTTTGTCATAAAATCACTTTCTTTAGCTAAAAGAAGTTTGTTTTCACATGTTTGGATGATTTTCTTTCTTCAAAAAATATTGAGCTAGGAAAAGAAAAATCTTTCAGCTTCTTTTGCACGAAAAAATAAGTTTTCGGCTTTTTCAATCATATGGAAGATTTGAGCTGTACCTTTTCAGGTTCTCGTCAATCATTTATGCTCTTTGTTTTAACTTTTCCCGCAAACACTCTTAAGCTTATTTGCCTGGTGAATTCATTGTATGTGCAGGGTATGCTTGTGGACAGCAGTTTTCTTGTTCCTGTTGGCTATCTTGGGAGCTTGCTCCATCATCAACAGGTTTACGCGCATAGCCGGGCAATGCTCTTCATGCAAGAGGCTATTAGGGTAAGAGGCATAACTTTTCTGCTTTCTCAGTATCTCAAATAAAATTTTTGAGGTCTAATGATTATGTACTTGTTGAGTATAGTAATGGAAAATAACATGCTATGTGATACATATGTATTTGGATGGCAATTGATTCAAGATGCTGTCTAATTTGGCTTAATAGGGACTCATAAATGAGTTTAATGTACCGGAAAGAGCAAATCCAGCATCACCTGAGTTTCAACCCTCATGGAGATCTGGAAATGGCATGTTTGCTTTGGTTCTGTCCTTTGGCCTACTGCTTACAGCATTGAGAAGCCGAAAAGCAAGGTCTTGGCGGTATGGTTCAGGTATTGATTTTCTTTTCTGTATAGTCAATTTGTGGATTGTTGACAGAAAGTTGCAAGAAATAGTAAGCACTTCCATTAGGATATTCTTTAATCATGTTTCAATTAGTTCTTATAAGATTTATTTTCCCTCTAATTGCAGGATGGTTAAGGAGCTTTATAGCAGATTATGGTGTCCCATTGATGGTTCTGTTATGGACTGCTGTTGTTATATACCAGCTGGTAGTGTTCCAAAAGGAATTCCTAGCCGTCTCTTAAGTCTGAATCCATGGTCCCCGGGTGCATATGAGAACTGGACTATCATAAAGGCATGATTACTTGAAAATCCCAGTTTTTTTGCTGCTACAATATGTGATTCAATTAGCCACTAATGCATTTATCAAGTTACGCGAGATGCTTATGCATTAGACTGCCCCTTTTAGAGTTTTACATTGACATCTAATTACATGTTGTCCGTTTTAGATAGCGTTTGGTGTCGAAATTAACTGCTTTTGTCTAATTAGATGTTAGCTTAAAAGAGTTTCTACACTAACTCAGTTCATAGAAATTTACCTAACATGTCTATATAAATTTGCTCACAAAAAATCACCTACAGGATATGCTGGATGTGGCAATTATGTATATCATTGGAGCATTTATTCCTGCAACAATGATTGCTGTGCTTTATTATTTGATCATAGTGTGGCATCTCAGCTTGCTCAGCAGAAAGAATTCAATCTAAGAAAGCCACCTTCTTTCCATTATGATTTTACTTCTTTTGGGATTCATGGTACATTATCCTCCTTGCTCTTTTCATCTCTTACATGTATTTAAATTCTTTCAGTTCTTTGCTATTTATCCTAAAGCTCTTCGCTTTCGCCTTGCAGTCAGATTCATTTAGATTCCATTTGAAGTTCTTTAATGTATGAGAGGTTATATTATGTGGTCTAATTGGAATTCCCCCATCAAATGGTGTGATTCCACAATCTCCAATGCATACCAAAAGCTTAGCTACACTAAAGCACCAGGTAGATATGCAGCTTTCCAGTTTTCTTGTATTGTAGAGCTTTAGCTTCACCATGATTAGGAGTAAAATGATAAAGCAAAATCAGAAGCAGAATATATAATGTTTTCTTGATATCGTTTCGTCATGTTTGTTACTTTGTAGTGATAATCATTTTGGTGATTGTCAGATACTTAGAAACCAGCTTGTCGCAACGGCTAGAAGTTGTATAACAAAGAAGTCAAGCTTGGGACAACTATATGAAAGCATGCAAGAAGCTTACCAGCAGATACAAAGCCCTCTAGTTCACCAGGAACCTTCTCGAGTATGCAGAATTGTTGTCTTTTGTTAGTTACCCTTGCTGTCTCACCAATGGCATGAATAATCTTCAATTCTGGACATATGGAAGTTGATAAAAAGTTCTTGGGCATTGGATTCTTAATTTCTGCCATGTGGTTTGAAAATTCCCTAGCCTAAGATGGATTCAATAGATCTTCATTTTATTGTTTTGACAGGGGTTAAAAGAGTTGAAAGAGTCAATGATTCAATTGACATCAAGCATGGAGAGTATGAATGCTGCAATTGATGAGTCAGTATTTGATGTCGAAAAGGAAATCAATGACATGTTGCCTATCGAGGTTAAAGAACAACGAGTGAACAACTTACTCCAATCTTTGATGGTAGGGGGATGCATAGCAGCAATGCCAGTCCTGAAAATGATTCCAACTTCTGTACTCGGGGGTTATTTCGCTTTCATGGCCATTGAAAACTTACCCGGGAACCAGTTCTGGGAACACATTTTACTAATTTTCACTGCTCCGAGCAAAAGATCCAAGTATTGGCCTAAACACCATTTCAACTCCCCAGAAAATTCATTTGAGTTTCATTCTCTAACTTGCTTTTTTGCTCTTTTCTCTTCGGTTTTTTTTTTTTTATTTTTTTCAATAAAGACACAACTTACATTGAAACAGCACTGTTCACAAGAATTGCAGCATTTACGATCTTCCAGACTGTGTACTTGATTGTTTGTTTTGGTATCACATGGATTCCAATTGCTGGGGTTCTGTTCCCTCTTATGATCATGCTTCTTGTTCCTGTAAGACAATACATTCTGCCCAAGTTTTTCAAAACCGCGCACCTCCAAGATTTAGATGCTGCGGAATATGAAGAAGTACCCGCCACACCGTTCGACCAAGCCACAGTAAGATTTATCTCTATCATCATACTGCATTGAACTTAAATGATTCTTGCATTGAAATGGCGAAAATTGCATACCAATATGTGTGAAATGGCTTTCTTGTTGCTTTTGGCCAATCTGTGACATAACCTCATGTATTCAATGCTTGCTCGGATTCTGCAGGAGGGAGACTTGGGCAAGACAGCTTCCTTCACAGATGATGGAGAGATTCTAGATGGTCTAATTACTCGAAGCCGGGGTGAGATAAGGTGCATTTGCAGCCCAAAGACAAGGAGCTCCACTCCACCAACTGGAGAGATGGCAAATTTTCAGAGAAGTTCGAGCTTGCCAGATAGAGTATACAGCCCTCGGATAAGAGAATTAAGAGGAAATCACAGCCCTCAAGGTGCTGATGGAAAAGGACCATTTAGTCCGGCTGAAGCAAGGGACTCCGATCTGAGTAACGGTGGTTGAATGCTATAGGTCTAGCTACATAACACATTCAATTGCAAGGATTGCTTGGAAAGCTGGCAAGATCCTTGTTCCATGTAAACATCTCAATCTTGGCAAAGCCAATTGTTGTTTCGGATTATTTAGTTGGGATATTGTAAAAGTCATTCTTTCTTGTCTTGTTGTTCTTTTACATTATGTTTGGTCTAAGGAAAAATAATTACTTTTTATTTCGTTTGGATGATAAAGAAAATAGAAAGGAAAAAAATTTTGGTGTGATCTCACTAAAAAATTTTCATCCATTATAAGCAAGAAAACAAGGAGGAAAATGTTATTTTTTGTGTATTTATAATATTATCCATAGTTCTATTATTATTAATAATTATCAATATAAATTTAGTTTTAATAGTTTTAATATATTATTATAATAGAAATTTACATTTAAACATTATATATGTATTAGATAAATAATTTAAATCAAATATATAAAATTATAACATTTTACAAAATTTATAAAATACAATAAAACATAAACAAATAAAAATATTTATACTTTATTTTATTATAAGAGTATTAATATAATTTTATATTATTATGGTTTCTTTTTTTTCACTTTTTTTTCTATCTAAACAAAAGAAAATTTTCTTTCTATCTATTTTCTCTTTATTCAAACAACACACAATTAACTCTACATTTTCTTCTATTTTCTCTTCTCTCATTTTCTTTCCTTCTATTTTCTTTTCTATATCCAAACAAAGCCTTAAAAATGGTGACTCAAGCATGGGCTGACTGCTGAAACCTTCGTTATTTCACAAACTAATTTCACTCAAGTCCCAATAGGCTAATACCCCGCATGCAAGGCTTTGGTCTAATGGTCAATCATGTATGCCTTGTAATAAGTGCACCTAAGTTCAAGACTTAGCTAGGCTAAGTAGTGGATGGAATCCTTATGTATTGTATGTGTGTGGTGTGAGTGAGTTTGTAATGCTGAGGATTGGAAGTTGTCCAATTCATTTGACCAAAAAAAAATAAAATCCCAATACCCCATGCTTGGTTTCACATGATAAAAAAAAGTACAAATACAACAAAACATTCTAAAATCTAAACCATAAAGACCAGTATCAATTAACCACCTAAACTATTAGAAATCCAGAAATAAAAATGTCATACATTGGAACATAATGCCACGATATCTTGAAGGAGACTTCACCTTGGGAATCTTTTAATGTATAATAGACAAGGTCATTTGACAGAACATAAAATGTAAATTTAAGAAACTTTAGAACTCGACATGAATAGCACAAGTAAAAGAGAAAAAACCACCATGCTATTTTCTACAATTTTATTTTATTTTTTTCACGAATATAACAATCTCTCCAGCCCTTTGGAAGGTTCGGCCAATGGATGATCTGCCAAACCTTGCATTGATGAAGGGATTGAATCATTAAGAACAGAGCCAACTAAACTGCTTTAGGACTCTTGCTAAATTTACGACCAGATAGTTGCTCTGACTCATATAGTATGTGGTTGATAAGTCCCCTTGCTGCACTGCAAAACCAAGGGAAATAATATATCATTTTGCACCCAGAATCACTGGTGGTATGCATATCAGTAATAACTCCCACATTCATGTTCATGTTGATATCAGCCGTGTATTATCTGCTGGAATTAAAGAAGAAAAAAGCGAGGAATCTAGAATACTTGCTCAACAGTCAACATTGATACACTATATTAAGGCACATCCTTACTTATCCTTTAACTGCTGAATCTTTTCAGGATCTGTCTCGTGCATGTTTTGCTTAAACTGTTGTCTCACCATATCAACAAGAAGCTGTGTGTTATGTTGCTGCAATTGCATGCAAATACACAATGTAATCAATTTCATAAATCTTATCTTTCTAACATGCATATTAGATATCTAGCACAAATCTGGAGGGAGTACACTACTAGCCGTGAAAGGACGTTAACCAGTATAAACAAGAATACCATGATCATAGGTAATGTGAATGAAAAAAAGAAAAACGGATGAAACATACATGTGTGATGCTCATTAAGCTTTCATCAGAATTAAAATTGTGCACCTTTAAAAGTACAATCGCACTTCAAACTCAAAGAAGACAAATTTCTTCAGACATACTCCTATTATCCTATTTACTTAACGCATTAAATATTAACAAGACGGATCAGTTATATGAATGTATTAAATATAATACTCAACCAACAAATATGCAATCCACCGTTGATGTTATAATTTTCTTTTGCTCAACTACTCTCATCATGGGCTAAATACTATGTGATGTGAGTTCCCTTAATGAAAAAGGTAAAGCATCTCATATGTTTAGAAGCCACATAATACTAGTACTATATTACTTTCTTCTTCTTTGAATAACCACGAAGATTATATACTGAATCAACATGCAGTCATCCTACATGTTGAATCTTTACATACAATAGTAGTGAGCATCAAATAAAATGTTTTTTGAAAACATAGATCGCAAACTTGAGACACTAATGTTAATTTTCCTCAGCAATAAAATTCACCATGGCTACACAAGAAACCCATCATTTCTAAAAGCGAGAAGATCACGTACCCGATGGCCAATATACTTAGCTCTTCGTAGGCATTCACGGTAAAGCTGAACAAACAAAAAAAGCAGATATTTTTATCAGCAAAGAAAAAGGTCCCAAATTTCAAACACAAGCACATAGATTCCACTAAAAAGGAAGCATCAGAAAGTTTAGTCAGTGACCCTAATGGCATTGTTGGCCAGCTCAGGAGGCAGTGCTGTTTGAAGAGACGGCATTTTCGGCGAAAACTACCCAACCCTGCGAAACGAAACCAAACAAGTTAAGTCCTTCAACGTCACATAAACCAAGAAATTTTAAACGTATATTCCAAGAAATGATGAATAAACCAAACGTGAGAGCGGTTTTCACATAAACTAGAAGTTAGTGGACAGAGTTACATAATATAAAGCTGTCAAAATTATTATGACAACTACATACATCAACTAAGAAGTAAGAACTTTAACCCTTTAGCCCCAAAACAATCAATTAAATATAATTACAGTTCAATGAAGCCCTGTTTGCATTACAATTATTTACAAATGTTGAGTAATAATAACATGAAAAGATAGTTACTAGCTAATGAAGTCGAACAGAGAAGGCATGGTAGATTGGTAGTAGTATCACTGTAAATGTTTTAGTACATCCGGTGGCCACAAAATCTTACTGGAATATGATGTGTAATTATATAATTATATAATTTAACAGCATGAGAAGAGGATGGCCACAAAAAACTTAATTTCAACTTCAAATAGTAGAACTCCCCAAAAGAGTTGTTACTGACAAATTTGGTACCAATTTTATGTACCGGTTCATCGCCAAACCCCAATTTTTCCTCTCTCCCGATTCAATCCCTTTCCAACTCTCACATACCCACAAACCAAAGGTTCCAAAAGTTTCATCTTTTTCATCCAATCCTTCAATGCCCTAAGCTCTAATCGCTAACCCCATTTTCCCCTTTTCTTTTGTTACAGAAATTCAGTGGGTTTCGTCTGTTCCCATTTTTCCCTAATCACACTGAACCTGAAATTTCAATAGCAACAAGTAATCCCTAATCACACTAAACCTGAAATTTCAACAAACATTCCAAAACAGCAACAAGTAATCCCTAATCCCTAAACAAAAATTTCAATAATGATTTCATTTTCATTTTTATCAGCAGCAAAAAAATTTCAACAAAACTTTCAGAAATTAAAGAAAAAGCAGCAGCTCAAAATCAGCAAATTAGCAATTTCACCATTTCACATTAAAAATCAGCAAACAGAGGCTCTAGGGAGAGAAGACGGAGACACGAACAAGAACCGAAAAAGTGAAAGCACAAAGCAGTGACACTAACCTTCGACGGAGACACGGACGGCGACCAGGGAGACGTCGGCGAGCGGCGACACGGCGGCAAGCTGCTCCAAGCCAACAAAACAGAGAAGCCACAGAGGATGGACGGATGAAAGGGGAAGCAGAACGCCGAGCTACAAGAGAGGGCCTGGCCACGGACGGCGCCGACGGCACGGACTGCGGCAGAACCGTTGCAGAATGCAGAGAGAGCCTAGGTTAGTGTTGGGGGTGACTGGGTGGTGAGTAAAGGCAACGTTGGTTTTTTTTTATATTTAAAACGGCGCCGTTTTTGGAGACCCGTGGTCCGGTCAAACCAGCAGGTTTCCGGCCCGTTCAGAGGTTTTGCAGTGGTTCGCGAAGGGACAGTTTTTAGAGGATGACCGGACCGTTTTAACGCCAGTTTCCAATTGAACTATTTAAAAGATAAAATCAATATAATTTATTAAAATTTGGATTATATTGATTTCATTTTATTTTTCAATCGAATCAATTTTGATTTAAATGATAAGAATTTGTATTGTATTAATTTGAATTTATTTTTTCATCCAATCTAATTTAACTATTGTGATTTAGGTTTGATCAATTTATTGACATTTAAAAAAATTATTGAACATTTTAAATTACAAAATTTTAAAAATTTAAAATTTGGATGGACATAAACCAATAAAGTTTTAAAGTTTTGTATTTTTGTATTTTAAATTATATTGTATATAAATTTTGAATTATTTTTTTTCTAAAATTAAATAAACCAATCCAATACAATCTAAATCATAATAGTTTGAATTAGATAGAAATAAAAAAATTAAATTAGATCACTACCATAGATATCAATATATCATAATCGTTTGAATAAGATTGAAAGATAAAACTAAACCAAGACAATACAAACTCTGTTGCAAATATTTTTTTAGTTTCCAAAAGAAATAAATAATAAAGTTCAAAAATGTAAATAATTTGAAAAATATAAATATAAATATAAATTTAATTTATTTTAAAAAA
>NC_029793.2:32470797-32474315 GCF_000816755.2 Arachis ipaensis | reverse complement strand
AAACCAATCAAATTTCAAAGTTTTGAATTTTTGTAATTTAAATTATATTGTATACAAATTTTAAATTTTAAAAGTTTTTTATTTAAACATTTTGAATGATGTTTTTTTTTTAAAATTGAATCAACTAATCCAATCCAATCCAAATAACAATGATTTGAATAAGATAGGAGTAAAAATTAAATTTAAATTAAATCAATACAATAAATATCATTATCGTTTGAATAAGATTGAAAAATAAACTAAACCAAGATAATCCAAACTGTATTGCAAATATTTTTTTAGTTTTCAGAAGTAAATAATAAAGTGCAAAAATGTAAATAATTTGAAAAACATAAGTAAAAGTATAAATTTCATTTATTTAAAAAAGTCACTTAATAGAATATTTATAGAACTATTTTTTTTCAAAAATATTATGTGTATATAAAAATCAACAGTAAATTACTTACATAAAATAAAGGGCGAAATACTATAATAAGCCAACATCAATCCAAATTTACCTATATGAGCCAAAATGAAAATCGATACAGCAATGAGCTAGATCATATTTTTATGTAATTCGAACCAGGCTAGTTCGAACTTCATCTTCAAATAATTCGAACCAGAGCAGTTCGAATTTCAAAGAAAAAATTGAAAGTAAATCGAACCAGGTTGGTTCGAACTAGGAATGCAAGTAATTCGAACCACGCCAGTTCGAATTATGGGTAAATGAGGTCATCATGTAATTCGAACCACCCTGGTTCGAATTACACTTAAGCTAGGTTGTTAGTAATTCGAACCACCCTGGTTCGAATTACTAGTGATTGGGCTATATAAGGAGTTCGAATCAGCCTCATTCGAACCATTCTCACCTTCCCCTGCCCCACCAAATCTCAGAGAAAACGACCCAGATTCTCTCCGAGAAAGACCTGAACGGAATACTCTGCTCATGGGGGACGATCCGGCACGGTTATATCGCTTGGACGGAGTCGCCCATATAGCTGGGGTCATCAACGAAGAGGTTAGTACGGAAATAACTTTGTTTTACCGGTACATGTGAGTTTGTGGTTTGGCATGCGAGTTAGATGTTGGTTTAATTGTTGGTTGATTTTAGTGGTTTATGTTAGTGATTTCTGTTAATGGTTTATGTTAGTGATTTTTGTTAGTGGTTTATGTTGGTGGTTTATCTTAGTGGTTTATCTTAGTGGTTTATGTTAGTGGTTTATCTTAGTGGTTTACGTTAACGATTTACGTTTGTGGTTTTTGTTAGCGGTTTATGTTGGTGGTTTATGTTAGTGGTTTATCTTAGTGGTTTATGTATGTGGTTTATGTAAGCGGTTTACGTTAACGGTTTACATTAGTGGTTTATGTTAGTGGTTTATGTAAGCGGTTTAGTTGTGAATAGATGGTTCCGGTTGGACGAGGCCCTTGTCAGTGCGTTTGTTGAGCGATGGCGTCCGGAGACGCATACGTTTCATATGCCGTTCGGAGAGTGCACGATCACACTGCAGGACGTGGCATACCAGCTGGGTTTGCCAGTGGACGGGCGTTACGTCAGCGGCTGCCTATCAGAGTTCCATACCAGCTGGGTTTGGTTCGAGGAGTTGCTTGGAGTGGTACCTCCTCCTAGCCAGGTTCAGAAGTACGCGGTCAACTGCAGCTGGTTTCAGGAGACGTTTGGTGAGTGCCCGGAGGGAGCTGATGAGGATACCGTGCGTCGTTATGCCCGTGCGTACATCATGATGTTGTTGGGCACGCAGCTTTTTGCGGACAAGTCGGGCAACCGCGTTCACATCAGATGGCTTCCGTTTGTAGCTAGGCTGGAGGAGATGGGGACCTACATCTGGGGTTCTGCAGCACTGGCATGGTTGTACCGGTGCATGTGCCGTGTGGCGAATAGAAATGTTATCAAGCTAGCGGGCCCACTTCAGCTACTTCAGTCATGGATTTTCTGGCGATTTCCTCGATTTAGGCCTGCAGGATTTGAGACGTTCAGCTGGCCATTGGCCTCGAGGTACTTTACTAATCTTTGTCTATTTCAATTTACTACACATAACCGCGTGTTCATTCATAATGTATTGGATACCCTAAGCACACATATAAGTAGCGGTAACACATGTGCATGTTGCAGGTGGTCAGGTTACATCCCTTCGAGTAGCGAGAAGGGTCCTAGAGTTCAGACGTGGAGGCTCTGGATAGACCGGTTGCAGGATAGAGAGGTCAGAATATCAACTGATCCTACCACGTCGTCCTCCTCTACATCACCCAACACTCCGTCTCCGACGCCAACCGGTGGAACTCCCTGTAAAGCGTTTGGCAGAATATCAACTGATCCTACAACGTCGCCTACTCCATCATTCAGATCAACAGCAAAAGACGGGGAGGCGACTGGTTCGACCGCTGGCTCGTACACAGGGACGGATGAAGAAGCAACGGCAGGCCTGGAACTCGAACCGGCTGCCGCTGCTTCAGTGGTGGCATTCCGGTTCGAACCCCCTGAGCTGGATACCACATCAACCAACTTTGCCAACAACTCTGGTGTCCTCACCTTGGGGAACTGCCTCCGACATAGAAACATTACTTGCAGGTCCTCATCACTACCAATCGTGAAGCAATCATACTTCACCGTATCCTGCAAGACAGTGATTGGAATGCGATAGAAAAACTTCTTCACTCGCTTCACACCTTACTCATTTAGGTAATTTGCAACTTCCCTTAGTTTATTCTAGTTTTTTGCCCTAAAATAAATCTCCTCCAATATTATCCATCTATAACTTTTTTAAAAAGCTTATATTTCGCTCCTATTTTTTTATATAATTTCTAGAATCTCCAGCATATTCAAAACATATACATGCAACCTTATATTTCAATCCTGTTTAATTCTATGTAATTCATAGAGTCTCCAACAAATTCAAAATATATACATAAATTATGAGACTTTGGCATGATTTACACATAAAGTAAAATACAATATAAATTATGTCAGAGTCTTATAATTTATATGTATATTCTAAATTCTTGTTATATAATTGAATTTAATTGAATGTATGGTTAATATTTGGTAAAATATTTCCTTTTTATATACCATCAAATTAAATTAAGCATATGGTCATTTAATAATTAATACCATATCATTAATAAGTAAATAAATTATATTTAGGCCCAACAATTTATATATCTTTTTATATTTTTACTCAAATATTAATTAAATTTTAAAATATATTATATATTAATTATTTCATAAGAAAATGTCCTTCTAATTAACTAAAAAAATACAAAAATATTCTTTTTATTATATTGCAAAAGAATTAAAGTACCTTTTTCAATACTTTAATTAACCTTTCAGAATTAATTTTATATCTTTTTAAGTTAAATATTGTTAAATTGTAGTGGGAATTAAAATTTGAATTTAATTTTATAAAGACTAAAATATTCACATAATTTATCATAAGTGGCTAAAATGCCATTTTAACACTAAAATATTCTTATCTACTTTTAACATACAACAAATAGTAAAATAAAATTTTAATTATTTAACATTA
>NC_029793.2:32459391-32470312 GCF_000816755.2 Arachis ipaensis | reverse complement strand
CATTTTTACAATACTGGTATTTATTTATATTAAAAGTTATAAATTTAAATATTTAAGAAAATGTAAAACATTCCTGTTGTAAATTTTTAGAAAAACAAAAAACTTTTTAGGGTTAATTTGAAGATATTAAAATACTCTTATTGTTACAATGGGTAATCGGAGATTAATGGATTGGGTTTGAAGGAGTGGCCTAAACGTTAGGGTGAGGTGGTCTCCAACTTGATTTGCGTCTGTGAGCCGTCGTCCGACTTGTATGAATGAAGGAATGAGGGGTGGTACCTGCAAAGACACTCCGATGCCTAAGTCAGCAAGGGGGTAAGCAAGTTTAAGGTGTATTGGAACTTAGAGATACCTGAAGGGTGTCAGTGTATTTATAGTGGTGAACCAATAACCACCGTTGGAGTAGTTCCACCTTTTAAAGAGGATAACCGTCCCTTTATCTTAGGGAAGTTGAGATATGACTCTTGGAAGTGGGTTGAGAGATTTTAGGGGCAGTTACTTATTTGAATGAATGTTATCTGCCAGCTAATCTTAGATCCCAACTTCCTTGGGGTGGAGCCTGTGTCGAATCCGACCTCTTCTGAGGAGGTCGGTTACACGGGGAGGCCAATCTATGGATTGGGCCCTTTCTAGCGTATTTGGACCTGGGCCCTAATGCTGGGCCAGGGTATGAACAATGCCTCTACTCGAGTCCAATCTCTTTTATTTTAAGAGTTGGATTCGAGTATTTGAGCTCAGACTTGTAGTCGATGTGATATGGGAACCGACGTGATTTTCTAAACCGATGTGATTTGAATTTCTCAACAGTCGCGTCTAATCAAACGTCACGTTCGTTAGAGTTTTCATATTTACATGTAGGAGCAGTTACATTGGTAACGGTGCGCATTTTTAATGGTCGCGTCGATTTACCATTATGCCCTTGGTGCGTTTATAAATACTTTTTCCTCTCTTTCTTTGTTCTTTTTTTTGAAAAACTTTTTGCCTACACTCTCTGTTTTCGAAAGAAAATTCTTCCTTCTTCGAGTGCTTTAGTCGCTGCTGCGCCTGATTCTCTTCGCAAACAAAGGTCAATTCTTTTCCTTCTCCTCTTTTATTCTTGAATGCTCTACTTTGCATTTTTAGAGGAGTTTATTGCGTGTTCGTAGCGAGTCTGACTGTAGGCCTAGTGACTCTGTTTTATTGAGGAACTTACTTTGGCCCCTTAGAGACCTTGTTTTTTGACCCTTCTCATTTTTCTTTGTAGGTCTCTTTGTCTTTTTACCTACTATACTCTTACTGGAAAAGATGTCTTCGCTCGAGTCCCTTTCGCTGTGGGTGGACAATACCGTTCTTGGGGAGGCACCTTTAGTAAACATAGATTACATCATCGACCTCTGCACCCACCATAGGATCTGTGGCTTTGATGATGACGAGCCCAAGTATGAATTGGTTGCCCCGGATCCTGAAGACCGAGTTTGTTTTGGGAGGACTGCCGATGCTGAACCTCATTTCTTTTTCATGTACGAGAGTCTCTTCACCCGTCTGGGAGTTTTTCTGCCTTTTTCCGACTTTGAGATAGAGGTTCCGAACCACTGCCGAGTTGCTCCTACCCAGCTTCACCCTAATTCTTGGGGTTTCATGAAAATTTACCAGCTTGTTAGTCGAGAACTGGATTTTCCGATTTCTTCGAAGACCTTTTTCTATCTCTTTCATATGACCAAGCCCTTCAATGGGCAAAATAATAAGCAACAGTGGATCTCTTTCCGGGCCATTCAAGGTCGGAAAGTTTTTTCTATCTTTGATGAGTCTTTTCATGATTTTAAAAACTTTTTCTTCAAAATTTAAGCCATAGAGGGCCATCATCCCTTTTTTCTGGACGAAGATTCTTCTCCTCGCTTTCCCTTTTACTGGTTAGAGGCCTCTCCTGTGGAGAAGTATGACCTGGATGATTTGGATAAGGTTGAGGAGGTTGTTGTAGGGTTCTTCCAAGAAGTTTGGGGAAGGGCCCCTAATCTGGATACAAAGAAGTTCCTTCAGGGGTCTCCGAGTTCTGTTCGGACCCAATTAGGTAGCTTTGTTGTTTATTTTTTATAATTTCCGACTTGTAATCTTCCGAGTTGTTGTAGCCTTCCGACTTACAGACTAAACTCTTTGTTTTATTTTTTCAGAGATGGTGAAGAAAGGTTCTAGCTCCTCTTACCAGAAGGTCCAGGATGCCAAGAAGAGGTCTTGGGCTCGAGTCGACGCCGCGAGGGCTGCTGGCACTCTTCCTCCTCCTCCTCCATCTCCTCCTCCTCGCAACTTGGGGACCTCCTCTCGTCCCATTATGGTATCCTCTTCTTCTGCTTCTTCTCTTCCTCCTCCTCCGCCCCGATCTTCCCCTGAACTCGAGAAGAAGAAGCGCAAGACTTCAGAGTTTGGCTCTTCTTTTTCTGGGGAAACTAATTTTGATGTCCCCAAATTCGTTCGGAATCACATCTTTCCCCATACTCGAATTAATATGAATGATATTTCTGTTCGAAACCATCTTAATATCCTGGTTCAGGAGAGCGTCCGTGCGGCTGGAGTATGTACAAAACTTCTTGATATTTTAGAAAAGACTCCCCTTAGCTCTTTGGATTTCACCCAAAAGGTTGAGGAGTTAGAGGGGAAGATCTTCCTTTATCAAGAGGAGGAGAAAAGGCTGAAGGGGGATGTCGCGGAGTTGATGGAGGAGAGGACTCGCCGGCTTCGGGAGAGGGAGAAGAAGTTGATAGGCCAGTGTGACATGGCGGAGGGCCTTAAGAAGAAGGCGGAGCAGAATTATGTCAGGCTCTTTGGGGAGAACCTTGACTTGAAGAAGGAGCTGGCAGGATGTCGGGAGGCTTTCCAGGATCTGGAGGATTCGGTGGCTGAAGGTTCAGAGGAGGCATGGAGGGTCTTTAAGGAGCAGGTCGGGGTCATTGCTCCCGACTTGGACCTTTCTCCTCTTGACCCCGACAAGATTGTAGTAGATGGGGCCATTGTCTCTCCTCCCTGACCTGAGACTGACTCCGACCTGAAGACGAGGGGGGCAGAGGATAGTGGAGTCTCCTCCTTGTGAGGGGTGTCAAGGTGGAAACCTGCCGAGTTCATCTGGGGTTCCCTTTCAAGGTCCTGAATAGTCTGCTCCGTCCTCCCTTGGTGCTACTCCAACTTCTCTCCCTGCTGATCTTCGTTCTGGCGGTGCTGATCTTCCTTCTAATTGATATTTGGCTATTTGGGGGCCGGCCTGTGGGCCCCTCATTTTTAAACAATTTTTATATTTTTGTTTATTGATGGTGGTTCGTCCTTGACATTTTCTGGCCTTTTATAGCCGTAAACAAAAGATGCGCTTTAATGTTTACCCCATTTTTTGGATAAAGGGTTTAAGTTTAATTGACGCCCGTGCATGCTTTCTTTTTTGTTTAGGTTTTTCATAAGAAACCCTTTTTGATTTTTTGTCTTTGAGAAAAGCCTCTTATCTCTGGGCAAGCTGTGTTTTTGTCTAAGTTATCTTTGATTTTACAAAGACTTGAGACAACTTCTGTCCTTTTTGATGGTTTTCTTTTATCTCCTTTTGTATTCCTTATGAATTCAAATTTTCTTATTTGAATTGTGAATAACTTAGGCTATTTTCGCGATGCATTTTTGATTTTTCTCGGTTTTTACGACTTGTTGGTCGTTATGTTTCCGAGTTACATGATCGGCTTTTTTAACCTCTTTACATCGACTTGTACCTTATCGTTTTATCCTGACGACCACTTAGGTCGGTCATGGGATTTTTACGTTTTGTCGAGCTTAAGTCGGCGTGTTTCGTAGAAAAAATAACTTAATGGAATTTACAAAGAGATGTGGAAAAAATATCTTTATTTATTGGCAAAGGTACTTTTTGCTACTAAGGGGTTTAAAAATTGTTGCCCCTTAGTATCCACTTTGATGCCTCGTTAAAGCCCCCCTTCAGGAAAACCCTTTCTTGGGAAAAAAACCATGAAGTCGGAAAAAAGAGTACATCGGGGAGTGGAGTTCGGTGCCGTCCAAGTCGGTCACCTTGTAGTAACCTTTTCCTAGGACCTCACTAATTTTTTATGGCCCTTTCCAGTTGGCAGCAAGCTTTCCATCCCCAGACTTGTTAACTCCAATGTCGTTTCTGATCAAGACTAAGTCGTCTGGAGTGAAGCTTCTTCGAATGAATTTCTTGTTGTATCTATTCGTCATCCTTTGCTTTAGCGTTGCTTCTCTTATCTGGGCTTGTTCTCGGATTTCGGGAAGTAGCTCGAGTTCTTCTTTGTGCCCTTGTATGTTGCCAACCTCGTCGTAGAAGCTCACCCTTGGACTTTGCTCATTGATCTCAACTGGTATCATGGCTTCTACGCCATAAGCAAGTCGGAAGGGTGTTTCCCCTATGGCAGACTGAGGTGTAGTCCGATAAGCCCATAGTACTTGAGGGAGTTCTTCATCCCAGGCTCCTTTTGTATCTTGCAACCTTTTCTTCAGCCCAGTCAGTATGACCTTGTTAGCCGCCTCGGCTTGCCCATTTGCTTGTGGGTATTCTACCAAGGTGAACTGATGCTTAATCTTCATACTGGCTACCAAGTTTCTAAGGAGGAGTCAGTGAACTGAGTTCCATTATCAGTGGTGATGGAGTAGGAAACCCCATATCTAGTGATAATGTTTTTGTAGAGGAATCTCCGACTTCTTTAGGCTGTGATGGTGGCTAATGGTTCTACTTCTATCCACTTCGTGAAGTAGTCTACTCACACTATTAGATATTTCACTTGTCCAAGCGCTTGGGGAAAGGGCCCTAGTAGGTCCAATTCCCATTTTGCAAACGGCCATGGAGATGTTACGCTAATGAGCTCCTCGGGGGGAGCGATGTGGAAGTTTGCATGCATTTGGCATGGATGACACTTCTTTACAAACTCGGTGGCATCTTTCTATAAGGTCGGCCAGTAGAACCCAGCTCGGATGACTTTCCTGGCCAATGACCTTGCTCCAAGGTGATTTTCGCAGATACCATTGTGGACCTCCTCCAGTACTTCGACCGTCCTTGAGGTCGGGACGCACTTCAATAGTGGTGTGGATATTCCTCTTTTATAGAGGATATTTTTCACCAAGGTGTAGTTCTGTACTTCCCTTCGGATTTGCTTGGCCTCTTTTTCCTCTTTGGGTAGGATATCGAATTTCATGTATTCGATTAGTGGGTTCATCCATCCGAGGTCGAATCCGGATACTTCTAGGACGTCTTGTCTACCGTTTGTTTTTGCAACAGAGGTCTCTTAGAGAGTTTCTTGGATCAGGATTTTATTATTCCCCCTGGCTTAGTACTTGCTAGCTTGGAGAGGGCGTCTGCTCTGCTGTTGAGATCTCGAGTTATGTGTTTAACCTCAGTCTTTGCAAAATGCCTAAGATATTCCAAGGTTTTATCTAGTACCTCTTCATTTTGGGGTCTTTGGCCTGGTACTCTCCATTTATCTGGGAGGTCACCATCTGAGAGTCGCTGAACACAACTACTTTGGTTGGGCCGACCTCTTCTGCCAGCTTTAATTCTGCAATCAAGGCTTCATATTTTGCCTGATTGTTGAAGGTTGGGAATTCAAATTTGAGGGAGACTTCTACTTGAGTTCCCTCTTGGTTAACTAATAGTATGCATGCACCGCTTCTGACTTTGTTGGAGGATCCGTCTACGTATAGTTCCCACACAGTGGAAGCTTCCTCTTGATCTCCTGCATATTCTGCCACGAAGTCGGTGAGGCACTGGGCTTTGATTGCCGTCCGAGTTTCATACTTAAGGTCAAACTTGGATAGCTTTATGGCCCATTGAACCATTTTGCCCGCAACATCCGTTTTATAGAGGATTTGCTTCATGGGTTGGTTCATTCGAACTCTTATTGTGTGAGCTTTGAAATAAGGCCGTAGCCTTCGAGAGGCTACTATCAAGGCGTACGCAAACTTCTCGAGTTTTTGGTACCTTAGTTCAGGGCCTTGTAGAACTTTGCTGGTGAAGTATACAAGATGCTGCCCGACCTCATCTTCCCGTATTAGAGTGATGCTACAGCTTTGTTAGCTACGGACAAATACAGGATGAGTTCTTCCCCAACTTTAGGTCGGGTCAGAATAGGAGGTTGGCTTCCTGGAATGCTTTACGTCGGTATTTTTACCGGTAAAGAGATTCATAGAAACGGTCGCGTTGTAGATATAGTCTCTAAACCAACAAAAATCCCTTCGTACAAATGTTTTGGGTGTCACAAGTAACAAACCCCTTTAAAAATTGTTAACCGAGTATTCAAACCTCGGGTCGTCTTCTCAAGGAACTGTGAGGAAGTATGTTCTTATTATTGGCTATAAGGGTTGTAATCGGGGTTTAGAAGATGAGAAACAAGTAATTTAAATGACAAGTAAAGTAAATGGCAATTAAAATAAGTAAATACTGTAAAGCAGACTTTTGGCAAGGTAAGGGAAGTTGGAGGTCCAACGTAGTTATCTCTCTCAACTATAATGAAAGTTGAATCTAAACTCCACTTGGTCAACCTGTACTAGGGCAACGGAAAGTCAAGGGACTAATTAAATTGACCTTTGAATCCTATTTATTTCCTAAGAAAAGGTTGAGATTACTTAAGCTCAGCTCAATTAGCAAGATAAGGATTATCAATTATGTTGAGTTTAATAACTGTTGAGTTACTGAATTCTTAACCAGAACCAAAAGGGTAAAAAGTAAAATTGCTGGAATAATAAAAATATCCTTAGATGGGAAGCAATGGTAACTGGTGCACGAAATTATGATCATCAATGGCGCCATCAACATGGTACGCTCAATTGTAATCTCAACTTTTTATCACAACTTCGCACAACTAACCAGCAAGTGCACTGGGTCATCCAAGTAATAAACCTTACATGAGTAAGGGTCGATCCCACGGAGATTGTTGGTATGAAGCAAACTATGGTCACCTTGTAAATCTCAGTCAGGCGGATATCAAAAGGTTATGGAGTTTTCGAAATCAAATAAGAAGTAAACATAAAATAAGGATAGAAATACTTATGTAATTCATTGGTTAGAATTTCAGATAAGCGTATAGAGATGCATTCATTCCTCTGAACCTCTGCTTTCCTGCTGTCTTCATCCAATCAATCTTACTCCTTTCCATGGCTGGCTTTATGTAAGGGCATCACCGTTGTCAATGGCGACATCCCATCCTCTTGTGAAAATGGTCCAAATGCTCTGTCACAGCACGGCTAATCATCTGAGGTTCTCGATCATACTGGAATAGGATTCACCCTCCTTTTGCATCTGTCACTACGCCCAGTACTCGCGAGTTTGAAGCTCGTCACAGTCATTCAATCCCAGAGTCCTACTTGGAATACCACAGACAAGGTTTAGACTTTCCGGACTCTCATAAATGCCTCCATCAATCTAGCTTACACCACGAAGATTCTGATTAAGAAATCCAAGAGATACTCATTCAATCTAAAGTAGAACGGAAGTGGTTGTCAGGCACGCGTTCATAGGGAATGATGATGATTGTCACGTTCATCACATTCAGGTTGAAGTGCGAATGAATATCTTAGAAGAGAAATAAGTTGAATTGAATAGAAAAACAGTAGTACTTTGCATTAATCTTTGAGGAACAGCAGAGCTCCACACCTTAATCTATGGAGTGCAGAAACTCTACCGTATGAAAATACATAAGTGAATATAGAGGGTAAGCATGGCCGAGTGGCCAGCCTCCCATGGAGGTCTAGAGATCTAAAAATGATCAAAAGATCAAAAGATATTCAAAAGATGTCTAATACAATAGTAAAAAGTCCTATTTATAATAAACTAGCTACTAGGGTTTACAGAAGTAAGTAATTGATGCATAAATCCACTCAGTCTCAAGTTTTCACTTGACACCTTCACGCCACAAGCACATGATTAGGGACAGCTTGGTTTAGCCGCTTAGGCCAGGATTTTATTCCTTTAGGCCCTCCTATCCACTGATGCTCAAAGCCTTGGGATCCTTTTTATTGCCCTTGCCTTTTGGTTTTAAGGGTTATTGGCTTTTTTGCTCTTGCCACTTGGTTTTAAGAGCTTTTGGCTTTTTCTGCTTGCTTTTTCTTTTTCTTTCTATTTTTTTTCGCTATATTTTATTTTCTTCTTTTTTTTTTCTGGAAGCTTTGTTCTTTGCTACTTTTTCTTGCTTCAAGAATTATTTTTATGATTTTTCAGATTATCAAATAACATGTCTCCTTGTCATCATTATTTCAAGAGCCAACATATTTAACATTCATAAACAACAACTTCAAAAGACATATGCACTGTTCAAGCATTCATTCGGAAAACAAGAAGCGTTGTCACCACATCAATATAATTAAACTAAGTTCAAGGATAAATTCGAAACTCATGTACTTCTTGTTCTTTTGAATTAAAACATTTTTCATTTAAGAGAGGTGATGGATTCATAGGACATTCATTACTTTAAAACATAGTTACTAACTACTAATGATCATGTAATAAGACACAAACATAGATAAGCACTTAACATAGAAAACGAAATACAGAGAATGTAAGAACAAGGAATGAGTCCACCTTAGTGATGGTGGCGTTTCCTTCTTGAGGAACCAATGATGTCCTTGAGCTCTTCTATGTCTTTTCCTTGCCTTTGTTGCTCCTCCCTCATTGCTTTTTGATCTTCTTTTATTTCATGAAGGATGATGGAGTGCTCTTGATGTTTCACCCTTAATTGTCCCATGTTGGAACTTAATTCTCCTAGGGAGGTGTTGATTTGCTCCCAAAAATTCAGTGGAGGAAAGTGCATCCCTTGAGGCATCTCAGGAATTTCTTGATGATGAGCTTCCTCATGTGCCTGTTGAGATCCATGAATGTGCTCTCTTGTTTGCTCCATCCTTTTCTTAGTGATGGGCTTGTGAGATGAATCTTTCCATCTCCCATGGCTCAGAGGTGGAAGCAATTGTCTTCCCTTTCCTCTTTCTTGAGGTTTCTCTGGCCTTAGGTGCCATTAATGGTTATGGAAAAACAAAAAAGCTATGCTTTTACCACACCGAACTTAGAATATTGCTCGCCCTCGAGCAAGAGAAGAAAGAATAGATGAAGAAGAAGAAGATATGGAGGAGATGGAGGGATGTGTGTATTCGGCCATATGGGTGGGAAAGAGATTTTGAATTTTGAAGGTAGGTGGGGTGTATGGATGTGAGTGGTAAATGGAAAACAGAAGGGAGATTGAGGTGATTGGTGAAGAGTTTTGGGGAAGAGTGTTTATGGAATTGTGTGAAAGAGGGGTGAGAAGAAGTGAGTGGAGGTAGGTGGGGATCCTGTGGGGTCCACAGATCCTGAGGTGTTCAAGGATTTACAACCTTGCACCAAATTGGGCATGCAAAATACCCTTGCACACAACTCTAGGAGTTCAGCATCAGATTGGTGCTTGTTCTGGGCGTTGAACGCCCATTTGTTGCCTATTTCTGGCGTTGAACGCCAGAACCATGCTTGTTCTGTGCGTTCAGCGCCAGCTCTTCTCCAGAGTGCAATTCTAGCGTTCAAACGCCCAGATGCTGCCCATTTTGGGCGTTCAGCACCAGAACCATGCTCTGTTCTGGCGTTGAACGCCAGCCAGATGCTTCTTACTGGCGTTCAAACGCCAGTAAGGTCTTCCTCCAGGGTGTGATTTTTCTTCTGCTGTTTTTGATTCTATTTTCAATTTTTATATTTATTTTGTGAATCCACATGATCATGTACCTATAAAGACATATAACTAGTAAAAATATAGTTAAATAAAAATTGGGTTGCCTCCCAACAAGCGCTTCTTTAATGTCAATAGCTTGACAGTGGGCTCTCATGGAGCCTCACAGATGTTCAGAGCATTGTTGAGACTCCTCAACACCAAACTTAGTGTTTGGTTGTGGCCTCCCAACACCAAACTTAGAGTTTGACTGTGGGGGCTCTGGTTGACTCTGTTTTGAGAGAAGTTTTTTATGCTTCCTCTCCATGTTTACGGAAGGATAACCTTGAGTTGTAAACACAAGGGAGTCCCCATTCAATTGAAGGACTAATTCACCTCTGTCAACATCAATCACAGCTCTTGCTGTGGCTAGGAAGGGTCTTCCAAGGATGATGGATTCATCCTCATTCTTCCCAGTATCTAGGACTATGATATCAGCAGGGATGTAAAGGCCTTCAACCTTTACTAAGACGTCCTCTACTTGTCCATAAGCCTGTTTTCTTGAATTGTCTGCCATCTCTAATGAGATTTTAGCAGCTTGTACCCCAAAGATTCTCAGTTTCTCTATTACAGAGAGGGGCATGAGGTTTATCCCTAAACCAAGGTCACACAGAGCCTTTTCAAAGATCATGTTGCCTATGGTACAAGGTATTATGAACTTTCCAGGATCCTGTTTCTTCTGAGGCAATGTCAGTTGATCCAGATAACTTAGTTCATTGGTGAACAAGGGAGGTTCATCTTCCCAAGTCTCAATACCAAATAATTTGGCATTCAGTTTCATGATTGCACCAAGGTACTTGGTGACTTGCTCCTTAGTGACATCCTCATTCTCTTCAGAAGAGGAATACTCATCAGAGCTCATGAATGGAATAAGGAGGTTTAATGGAATCTCTATGGTCTCTAGTTGAGTCTCAGATTCCTTTGGTTCCTCAAAGGGAAGCTCCTTATTGATCACTGGACGTCCCAGGAGGTCTTCCTTACTGGGATTCACGTCCTCTCCCACACTTATAGGTTCGGCCATGGTAATTAATTCAATGACCTTGCATTCTCCTTTTGGATTCTCTTCTGTATTGCTTGGGAGAGTACTATGAGGGATTTCAGTGATCCTTTTACTCAGCTGGTCCACTTGTGCCTCTAAATTTCTAATGGATGACCTTGTTTCATTCATGAAACTCACAGTGGCCTTAGATAGATCAGATACTAAGTTTGCTAAATTAGAGGTATTTTGTTCA
>NC_029793.2:32455924-32459379 GCF_000816755.2 Arachis ipaensis | reverse complement strand
TCCTCTAAGAAGTGTACATGAACTGGTTATTAGCAACCATGTCAATGAGTTCTTGAGCTTCTGCAGGCGTTTTCTTTAGGTGAATGGATCCACCTACAGAAGTATCCAATGACATCTTAGCCAATTCAGATAGACCATCATAGAATATATCCAAGATGGTCCATTCTGAAAGCATGTCAGAAGGACACTTTTTTGTCAGTTGCTTGTATCTTTCCCAAGCTTCATAGAAGGATTCACCTTCTTTCTGTCTGAAGGTTTGAACATCCACTCTAAGCTTGCTCAGCTTTTGAGGAGGAAAGAACTTGGCTAAGAAAGCCGTGACCAGCTTGTCCCAAGAGTTCAGGCTATCCTTAGGTTGAGAGTCCAACCATACTCTAACTCTGTCTCTTATAGCAAAAGGGAAAAGCATGAGCCTGTAGACTTCAGGATCTACTCCATTAGTCTTAACAGTATCACATATCTGCAAGAATTCAGTTAAGAACTGAAAAGGATCTTCAGATGGAAGTCCATGAAACTTGCAGTTCTGCTGCATCAGAGAAACTAATTGAGGTTTCAGCTCAAAATTGTTTGCTCCAATGGCAGGAATGGAGATGCTTCTTCCATGTAAATTGGAATTAGGTGCAGTAAAGTCACCAAGCATTCTCCTTGCATTATTATTATTCTCGGCTGCCATTTCCTCTTCTTGTTCGAAAATTTCTGAAAGGTGCTTGCTGGATTGTTGTAATCTAGCTTCTCTTAGTTTCCTCTTCAGAGTCCTTTTAGGTTCTAGATTTGCTTCAACAAGAATATTCTTGTCTTTGCTCCTGCTCATATGAAAAAAGAGGGACAGAAAAATAATAATAATAATAATAATAGGGATCCTTTTTACCACAGTATAGAGGTCCCTGTGTGAATAGAAGAAAAGAAGAAGAGAAAATCTGAACTCAGAGAGAGAGGTGGTTCAGATTTTTGGTGAGTGAGGAAGAGATGTTAGTAAATAAATACACAAATAGAAGAAGATGAGACGGGGAAGTGAATTTTCGAAAATAATTTTTGAAAAAGAGTTAGTGGTTTTCGAAAATAGTTTTTGAAAAAGGTTAGTAATTTTTGAAAATTAAAATAAAAAATTAAAATAATTAGTTAATTAAAAAGAAATTTTGAAAAAAAAGGAAGATATTTTCGAAAATTAGAGAGAGAGAGTTAGTTAGGTAGTTTTGAAAAAGATAAGAAACAAACAAAAAGTTAGTTAGTTAGTTGAAACAAATTTGAAAATCAATTTTGAAAAGATAAGAAGATAAGAAGTTAGAAAGGATATTTTAAAATCAAATTTTGAAAAAGATAAGATAAGAAGATATTTTTGAAAAGATATGATTGAAATTAGTTTTGAAAAAGATTTGATTTTTAAAATCACAATTAATGACTTGATTCACAAGAAATCACAAGATATGATTCTAGAACTCAAAGTTTGAATCTTTCTTAACAAGCAAGTAACAAACTTGAAAATTTTGAATCAAAACATTAATTGATGATGTTATTTTCGAAAATTAGGAGATAAAGATAAGAAAAAGATTTTGAAAAATATTTTTATAATTTTCGAAAATAAATAAGAAAAATGAAAAAGATTTGATTTTTGAAAAAGATTTTGATTAAGATAAGATTTTTAAATTGAAAATTTGATTTGACTCATAAAAACAACTAGATTTTTAAAATTTTTTTTTTTTGAAAAAGTCAAATCTAATTTTCGAAATTTTAAGAGAGAAAAAGGGAAAGATATTTTTTTGATTTTTTGAATTTTTATGATGAGAGAGAAAAACACTAAAAATGCTCAATGCATGAAAATTTTGGATCAAAACAATGAATGCATGCAAGAATGCTATGAATGTCAAGATGAACACCAAGAACACTTTGAATGTCATGATGAATATCAAGACTTATTTTTGAAAAATTTTTAATGCAAAGAAAATATGCAAGACACCAAACTTAGAAATCTTTAATGCTCAGGCACTAAGAATTCAAGTGCATATGAAAAACACCATACAACACAAAACAAGAAAACATCAAGATCAAACAAGAAGACTTACCAAGAACAACTTGAAGATCATGAAGAACACTATGAATGCATGAATTTTTTTGAAAAATGCAAGATGAATATGCAATTGACACCAAACTTTCAACTTGACTCAAGACTCAAACAAGAAACCTGAAATATTTTTGAATTTTATGATTTTATGATTTTTTTGTATTTTTATTTTATATTTTTTGAAAATCATTTGAAAAAGAAAAATAAGGATTCCAAAATTTTTAATATGAATTCCAAGAATCTTACAATCTTAATCTAAAGCTCCAATCTAAGGGTTAGACATGGCTTAATAGCCAGTCAAGCTTTAGCATGAATATGGGAGTAATTTATTCAATTTTAAGCCAAAACCTCTGTCCAAAAGAATTCAGACATGGTTTTATAGCCAGCATGCTTCAACATGCTTCATGAAAATCTAGAATTCATTTTTAAAAATTCTGAAGAAAAATAAATTTTTGAAAACATTTTTATTTTAATTTTTTTTTCGAAAACAAAGGAGAAATTTTTGAACGATTTTTTTGAAAAAAATTTTTGAAAACTTTTTGAAAAGAAAACAAAAAGAAAGTTACCCAATCTGAGCAACAAGATGAACCGTCAATTGTCCAAACTCGAACAATCCCTGGCAACGGCGGCAAAAACTTGGTGCACGAAATTGTGATCATCAATGGCGCCATCAACATGGTACGCTCAATTGTAATCTCAACTTTTTATCACAACTTCGCACAACTAACCAGCAAGTGCACTGGGTCGTCCAAATAATAAACCTTACATGAGTAAGGGTCGATCCCACGGAGATTGTTGGTATGAAGCAAACTATGGTCACCTTGTAAATCTCAGTCAGGAGGATATCAAAAGGTTATGGAGTTTTCGAAATCAAATAAGAAGTAAACATAAAATAAGGATAGAAATACTTATGTAATTCATTGGTTAGAATTTCAGATAAGCGTATAGAGATGCATTCGTTCCTCTGAACCTCTGCTTTCCTGCTGTCTTCATCCAATCAATCTTACTCCTTTCCATGGCTGGCTTTATGTAAGGGCATCACCGTTGTCAATGGCTACATCCCATCCTCTTGTGAAAATGGTCCAAATGCTCTGTCACAGCACGGTTAATCATCTGAGGTTCTCGATCATACTGGAATAGGATTCACCCTCCTTTTGCGTCTGTCACTACGCCCAGTACTCGCGAGTTTGAAGCTCGTCACAGTCATTCAATCCCAGAGTCCTACTCGGAATACCACAGACAAGGTTTAGACTTTTTAGACTCTCATAAATGCCTCCATCAATCTAGCTTACACCACGAAGATTCTGATTAAGAAATCCAAGAGATACTCATTCAATCTAAAGTAAAACGGAAGTGGTTGTCAGGCACGCGTTCATAGGGAATGATGATGATTGTC
>NC_029793.2:32363697-32455891 GCF_000816755.2 Arachis ipaensis | reverse complement strand
CTCTTGCCTCTTGGTTTTAAGAGCTTTTGGCTTTTTCTGCTTACTTTTTCTTTTTCTTTCTATTTTTTTCGCTATATTTTTTTTTCTTCTTTTTTTTTTTCTGCAAGCTTTGTTCTTTGCTGCTTTTTCTTGCTTCAAGAATCATTTTTATGATTTTTCAGATTATCAAATTATTGATTTGCTCCCAAAAATTCTGTGGAGGAAAATGCATCCCTTGAGGCATCTCAGGGATTTCTTGATGATGAGCTTCCTCATGTGCCTGTTGAGATCCATGAATGTGCTCTCTTGTTTGCTCCATCCTTTTCTTAGTGATGAGCTTGTGAGATGAATTTTTTCATCTCCCATTGCTCAGAGGTGGAAGCAATTATCTTCCCTTTCCTCTTTCTTGAGGTTTATCTGGCCTTAGGTGCCATTAATGATTATGGAAAAACAAAAAAGCTATGCTTTTACCACACCAAACTTAGAATATTGCTCGCCCTCGAGCAAGAGAAGAAAGAATAGATGAAGAAGAAGAAGATATGGAGGAGATGGAGGGATGTGTGTATTCGGCCATATGGGTGGGAAAGAGATTTTGAATTTTGAAGGTAGGTAGGGTGTATGGATGTGAGTGGTAAATGGAAAACAGAAGGGAGATTGAGGTGATTGGTGAAGAGTTTTGGGGAAGAGTGTTTATGAGATTGTGTGAAAGAGGGGTGAGAAGAAGTGAGTGGAGGTAGGTGGGGATCCTGTGGGGTCTACAGATCCTGAGGTGATCCTGTGGGGTCCACAGATCCTGAGGTGTTCAAGGATTTACAACCTTGCACCAAATTGGGCATGCAAAATACCCTTGCACACAACTCTGGGCGTTCAGCATCAGATTGGTGCTTGTTCTGGGCGTTGAACGCCCATTTGTTGCCCATTTCTGGCGTTGAACACCAGAACCATGCTTGTTCTGGGCGTTCAGCGCCAGCTCTTCTCCATAGTGCAATTCTGGCGTTCAAACGCCCAGATGCTGCCCATTTTGGGCGTTCAACGCCAGAACCATGCTCTGTTCTGGCGTTGAACGCCAGCCAGATGCTTCTTACTGGCGTTCAAACGCCAGTAAGGTCTTCCTTTAGGGTGTGATTTTTCTTCTGCTGTTTTTGATTCCATTTTCAATTTTTATATTTATTTTGTGACTCCACATGATCATGTACCTATAAAGACATATAACTAGTAAAAATATAGTTAAATAAAAATTGGGTTGCCTCCCAACAAGCGCTTCTTTAATGTCAATAGCTTGACAGTGGGCTCTCATGGAGCCTCACAGATGTTCAGAGCATTGTTGAGACTCCTCAACACCAAACTTAGAGTTTGGATATGGGAGTTCAACACCAAACTTAGAGTTTGGTTGTGACCTCCCAACACCAAACTTAGAGTTTGACTGTGGGGGCTCTGATTGACTCTGTTTTGAGAGAAGCTTTTTATGCTTCCTCTCCATGTTTACAGAAGGATAACCTTGAGTTATAAACACAAGGGAGTCCCTATTCAATTGAAGGACTAATTCAATTTTAGTATGTTTGCTTGGATACCAGTTTCCTTAAAGCTCCGTTTTGCTTTCTCCTTTCATTTTAGTATGTTTCCTTTTCCATCCTTTAAGTCATTCTGCCTTAGAAAATCTGAAACTACTCAACACACTAATCACGGCGTCGAATGGAAATAAAGGTAATTAAAACAATTAATTTTTAAAGCTTAGGAAACATGTTTTTCACAATATGACATAATAAGGAGGGGAAAGTAAAACCATGCAGTTAATATGAATAAGTAGGTGGAGGATTGAATAAATTACTCAAATTAAGTACAAAAAACTCATGAAATATGGGTTTATCAATGCTTCTTCGTACTCAGGAGTCCATTCGAACTGGCATCCTTTCCTTAATAAAGAGAAGAATGGTAGGGATCTTAGCGTTGATCCTGCCAAGAACCTGTAGAGGGCTGCAAGTCGGCCATTCAATTGCTGGACCTCCCTCAGACAAGTCGGGCTTTTCATTTTTAGGTTTGCTTTACACTTTTCGGGGTTGGCTTCAATTCCCCCTTGTGTTAGCATAAATCCCAGAAATTTTCTAGCCTCCACCGCGAAGGTGCACTTTGCGGGATTCAGCCTCATCCCATGCATCCTTATGGTGCTGAAAACTTGCAAGAGGTTAGTCAGGAGGTCAGCCTCATCCTTGGTTTTTACTAGTATGTCGTCTACGTAGACTTCCATCAAATTCCCAAGATGAGGAGTGAACACCTTATTCATCAGCCTTTGATATGTGGCCCTAGCATTTTTCAGCCCAAAAGGCGTGACCACATAGCAATAGTTTGCTCTAGGCGTGATGAAGGATGTTTTCTCTTGATCTGGCTTGTACATCGGGATTTGATTGTACCCCGGGTATGCATCCATGAACGACAAGTACTAATACCCTGAGCTAGAGTCTACTAGGGTATCAATGCTTGGAAGTGGATATGTCTTTACGAACTCTGTTGCTTCCTTTTGCAAAGTCGGCCAATAGAAGCCGGCTCGGAGTACTTTTTTGGCGAGAGCCCGTGCTCCGAGATGGTTGCCACAGATGCCACTGTGTACTTCTTCTAAAACTTCCTTCGTGTTGGAAGTTGGTACACATTTTAATAGTGGTGTTGAAATTCCTCTCTTGTATAGAGTACTGTTTATGATAGTGTAGTATTGTGCCTCCCGTTTTAATCTCTTCGCCTCCTTCATATCTGTAGGGAGTGTTTCTATTTTGAGGTAGTTAATTATGGGAGTCATCCATCCTTGATCCAGACCTGTTATGGCTAGAACCTTGTCTTCTTCCGAGATTGATGGGTTCTGCAGTATTTCCTGGATGAGGCTTCTATTGTTGCCCCCTGGTTTGGTGCTGGCTAGTTTTGAGAGTGCATCAGTTCGAACATTCTGTTCTCGAGGTATGTGGCGGACCTCATATTTCCCGAGTTGTCCGAGCTGCTCCCTGGTTTTGTCCAAGTACTTTTTCATGGTGGGATCCTTGACTCTGCTATTTGTGAGGTGACTACTTGTGAGTCGCTAAAGATGATAAGCTTTTGAGCTCCAACCTCTTTAGCCAGCTTCAAACCAGCTAGTAGTGCCTCATATTCAACTTGGTTGTTTGAAGCAGGTAACCCAAATTTGAGGGAAAGTTCGATTTGGATTCCCTGATCGCTTTCTATTATCACGCCTGCGCCACTTCTGGTTTTGTTTGAAGAGCCATCTACGTAAAGATTCCATTCTGTGGGAATTTTCCGGCTAAATCTGTTTTCTGTAGAATACCTTTTATGGGCTGGTTAGTCCGGACTTTGATCGTGTGAGCTTGAAAATATGGTCAAAGTCGTCGAGAAGTTAGTATAAGAGCGTATGCGAACTTTTCTATCTTTTGATAGTTTATTTTGACCGCTTGCAGGGCTTTGCTGATGAAGTAGATGGGCTGTTGTCCACTCTCATCTTCTCTGACTAGCGCTGAGGCCATTGCTTGATTTCCTACTGCAAGGTACAATACGAGTGGTTCTCCTTCCCGCGATCGAGTTAAAATAGGTGGTCGTCCCAAGAACCTTTTGAAATCCTAGAAAGCCTGTTCGCACTCCGTTGTCCATTCAAACTTCTTTCCTTTCCTTAGAGTGGCATAGAAGGGGAGGGATCTTATGGCTGATCCACCTAAAAATCTGGACAAGGCTGCCAGTCTTCCGTTGAGCTGTTATACCTCTTTGACACAGGTTGGACTTTTCATGTCGAGTATAGCCCGACATTTATCCGGATTCGCCTCAATTCCTCGTTGTGTTAGCATGAAACCCATGAATTTTCCAGCTTCTACTGCAAAGGTGCACTTTGCAAGGTTAAGTCGCATGTTATGCTTTCTGAGGGTATCGAACACTTGGGCAAGGTCGGACAGTAATGTCTCCTTGCCTTGTGTTTTCACCAACATGTCATCCACGTATACCTCCATGAGTTTCCCGATATGGTCTGCGAAGACTTTGTTCATCAATCTCTGGTAGGTAGCTCCTGCGTTTTTGAGTCCGACTGGCATGACGACATAACAATAGTTTGCTTTAGGAGTTAGAAATGAGGTTTTTTCCTGATCAGGTGGATACATTGGTATTTGGTTGTATCCTGAATAAGCATCCATGAACGAGAGGTACTTGTATCTGGAGGAGGCATCCACTAGAGTGTCGATATTTGGGAGTAGATAGGGATCTTTTGGGCAAGCTTTATTGAGGTCGGTATAATCAGTGCACATCCGCCATTTTCCATTTGACTTTTTCACCAAGACAACATTGACTAGCCATAGAGGGTACTTGACTTCTCTTATGAATCCTGCCTCCAGTAGAGCTTGTACCTGTTCTTCCACGGCTTAGGATCTTTCTGGTCCGAGCTTCCTATGCTTCTGTTGGACTAGCCGAGTTCCTAGGTATACCGCCAGTTTATAGCATATTAACTTGGGGTCTATGCCTGGCATGTCTGCAGCTCTCCATGCGAATAGGTTGACATTATCCCTTAGGAATTGTATCAAGGGTTTCTTTAGTCCTCATTTAAGGTTGCCCTGATATTTGTTGTTTTGTCCTGGTCATCTTCGATTTGGACTTCTTCGATCTCGCCTTCAGGTTGTGGACGGAGTTCTTCCCAACCTCGAACTCCCCCGAGTTCGATGGTGTGGATTTCTTTTCCTTTGCCTCTGAGGTTTAGACTTTCATTATAACAGCATCGCGCTATCTTCTGATATCCTTATATCGTAGCAATCCCTTCTGGAGTTGGGAATTTCATGCATAGATGTGGAGTTGAAACTACTGCTGCGAGCTGATTCAATGTTGCCCGACCTATCAGGGTGTTGTAGGCTGAACTTACGTCGACTACAATGTAGTCTATGTTGAGCGTCCTTGATCGGGTCCTTTTCCGAAGGTTGTGTGTAGTGAGATGTATCCAAGTGGTTGTATTGGAGTGTCTCCTAGTCCAAACAAGCTGTTCGGATATGCTCTAAGTTCTTTCTCCTGCAGGCCGAGTTTATCGAAGGCGGGTTTAAACAAGATATCTGTCGAGCTTCCTTGGTCTACCAGTGTGCGGTGGAGATTTGCATTGGCTAATATGATAGTGATGACCATAGAATCGTCATGTCCCGGGAATATGCCTGCTGCGTCTTCTTGGGTGAAAGTAATTGTAGGGAGGTTGGGTGATTCTTCTCCTTCCTCAACATGATATATTTCTTTGAGGTGCCTTTTGCGAGATGATTTTGAGATCCCCCCTCTTGCGAATCCTCTGTTTATCACGTGAACGTGTCTCTCTGGGGTGTGAGGTGGTCGTTCTCTTCGTCCGACCTCTTTGTCTTTTCTTCTTTTTCGAGGCTCATCCAATTTCTTGGCTAAATACCGATCTAGTCATCCTTCTCTTACCAATTTCTCAATAACATTTTTCAAGTCGAAGCACTCATTGGTAGGATGTCCGTAGATTCGGTGATATTCACAGTATTCTTTCCTGATTTCCTCCTCCTTTTTTGCTTTTGAGTGGACAAGGTGGTGGTATCTTTTCAGTATGGCATACTTCTCGGTAAACATCCACAAGAGACACCCGGAGAGGGGGTGTAGTTGTTGTATTTTTTAGGCTTCTCACTGTATGGATCTTCTTTTTTCTTGAACTCTTTCTCCTTGTCCCGGGAGTGGTAAGAGAATCCGGATTTTGAGGTCTCTCCTAGCCGAGAGTTTTCCTCCATGTTGATGTACTTCTCAGCTCGTTCCTGTACTTCATTCAGAGATGTTGGATGTTTCTTTGATATGGAGTGACTAAAAGGTCCTTCTCGTAGGCCATTAATGAGACCCATAATGGCTGCTTCCGTTGGTAAGCTTTGTATGTCCAGGCATGTTTTGTTGAACCTCTCTATGTAGCTGCGAAGATTTTCCCGATCTCATTGCTTAATCCCTAGTAGGCTTGGGGCGTGTTTGGCTTTGTCCTTCTGGATGGAAAATCAGGCAAGAAATTTCTTGGCCAGATCGTCAAAACTTGTGATGGATCTGGGGGCAAGGTGTCGAACCACTTGATTGCTGTTTTTGTTAGTGTTGTTGGGAAGGCTTTGCATCGAATAGCATCTGAGGCATCAGTGAGATACATTCTGCTTCTAAAATTGCTGAGATAATGGCTTGGATCTGATGTGCCGTCGTACGGGGTCATGTCGGGAGCTTTGAAGTCTTTTGGGACTTTGGCTTTCATGATTTCTTTAGTGAATGAGTCTTGATCCCTGTGGGGGCTATCTTCATGACCGGATCGGGTAGTCTTGGTTTTGAGATCGGCTTCAAGCTTTAGGAGCTTGTCCTCTAATTTCCGGCGTCGCCTAGTTTCCTTTCGTAGGTCCCTCTCGGCTTCCCTTTGATGCTCGGCCTCTTTTTCGAGCTGTTTGAGGCGATCTTGTTGTGCTTGAAGTGCCTCCATGATTTCTGTGCTTGGTGAATTCTTGTCTTTGTTTGGTTGAGAAGTATCCTTTGGTGTGGTGTCCGCGTTCTTGTGCGGCGTCCTGTTTCTAGATCAGAGTCGTGGTCGTCGTCAAGGTTGTCCGCCATGATGGTGGGATGACTTCCAGGTTCCCCGGAAACGGCGCCAATGTTCCGGGGGTTGCCTGAAACTGTAGGTCGATCTCGGACGAGATCTGCTATGGTGGTCGGTGCTGCTGTGTCCGACCTGTTTAGAGCTGGTGGCCGGAGCTGTCGTGTCCGACCTGGTGGAACTGGTAGAGCTGGAGATGCTGCTGATCCTTCGTCACCGGAGGGTGGTGGTACCTGCAAGAGACTCCGATGCTTAAGTTAGCATGGGCTTTAAGCAGGTTTTTAGTAAAATCAGAATATGAGTTATACCTGGGTGCTCCAGTGTTTTTATAATGGTGTGGAGTGGCCTTTCTGGAGATAAGATAGTTATCTTATCTTATCTTTGAGTGGAGTTATCTTATCTTTAAGGGAACCGCCCTTATCCTTCTAGACTTGGGTAGCCTTTGGACTTGGGCCGTGTTCCTCTGTTGGGCCCTTTTTGGGCTTCTCCTAGTGATTTGGCTGAACTCTTAAAGAAGAGGTCGGTAATCCTGACCTGAAGAAGTCGATCGACTTGTCGTCAATCAGCCCGGGTCATCCAGCTTGACCCAGGGCATGAACCGGTATCAATGCTTGGAAGTGAATATGGGTCTTTGAGACACGCCTTGTTCAGGTCAGTATAATCGACGCACATCCTCCACTTGCTGTTTTGCTTTTTGACTAGCACCACATTCGCCAGCCATGTCGGATACTTGACATATTTAATGAAGCCGACCTCTAGGAGGGCTTGTACTTGGTCTTCCACCACTTGAGCCCTTTCAGGTCCGAGTTTCCGTCTACTTTGCTGAACAGGCCACGATCCGGGGTATACTGAAAGCTTATGCGACATGAGTTCGGACTCTATCCCTGGCATGTCGGAGGCTTTTCAGGCAAAGAGGTCGGAATTGTCTTGTAGGAGCCATATCAGCCTCTGTTTCAAGTCTTCTTTTAGGCTGGCCCCTATGTTGGTATTTTTTCCTTCCTCTTTTCTGACCTGTACCTCTTCAGTCTTTCCCCCAAGTTGTGGTCGTAGTTCTTCCTTAGCTATGACTCCTCTGAGTTCAATGGTGTGAACCTCCTTGCCCTTTTCCTCTCAGATTTAGGCTTTCATTGTAGCATTTCCTCGCTATTTTTTTATCTCCCGCTATTCCCTCTGGTGTTGGGAATTTCATGCAAAGGTGGGGGTAGATACCACTGCTCTGAGCCGATTTAGGGTAGTTCTGCCTATCAAAGCATTATAGGCAGAACCCACATCGACGACTATGAAGTCGATGCTCAGAGTTTTGGATTTTACCCCTTTTCTGAAAGTTGTGTGCAGGGTTATTGTTCATACCCTGGGTCGAGATGTCCGACCCGGGATGACTAGCGACAAAGCGACCGACCTCTTTAGGTCAAACCATCCGACCTCTTCCCAAAGAGCTCTGACAAATCGACAAGAAAGCCTAAAGAGGGCCCAAAATCGAGGAACACGACCCGAATCCAAAGGCAACCCAAGCCTACAGAGAGAAGGGCGGTTCCCTTGAAGATAAGCTGACCTCACTGATGGGTTGGAAACAAAATTCCAACACCTAAACTCACCGGCAAGTGTACCGGGTCGCATCAAGTAGTAATAACTCACTTAGAGTGAGGTCGATCCCACAGGGATTGATGGATCAAGCAACTTTAGTGGGTGATTATTTTAGTCAAGCTAACATTGAAGTGAAATTGGATGAAATATAGCCAACAGAAAGTAAATGACAAGGAATTTAAATTTGCAGAAAGTAAATGGCAATATCTTAAAGAGCAAGAAACTTAAATTTCATGAAATGTAAATCAACAGAATGTAGATTGGACAAAAGCTTAGAGAGCAAGAAAAGTAAATTGGCAAAATCTTAAATGCCAAGAAAGATAAATTACATGAAGAGTAAAGGGGAATGGGTGCTGAAAATTAAAGAAAGCAATAGATCAAGCAACTGAAAATTTAAATTGCAGGAAGAATAAAGGTAATGGGTGCTGGGATTCAAAAATCAAACAAGAAAGTGTAAATAGCAATCAAACAGAGAAGTAAAAGATGCAGTAACTTGCAACCGATCTAAACAGAAAAGAAGAGTTAATTGAGGAACCAAACAGAAAGTAAAATGCAGCTCAATTGTAATAGCTAAAGGAAAGTTGAAGATCTCAAGGGTTGGATGAGACTAGAGAACAAGTCTAGATCTCAATTCCTTCCTTGATCCAACAAAGAACAATTGCAAAAGAAGAAGAAGAACAAATTTCAGAAGAAATAGAAAATGAAAGCAGTAAAGAGAACTTATATCCAAACCACAATCCTTTAAAATTATGCAGAAAGTAACAAGAGAGATCTTAGATCAAGATTGAAACAGAATTTCTTCAATTCTTAATCCAAGATTCAAAACAAAGAGTAGAGAGTGCAGAAGTAAGAACAAGGAAGAAGAGAGATCAATTCTCCTTCCCAATTTCCAAAAATCAAATTCAAAGAAGAAAATTAAAAGAGAGCTCCTACTACTACTACTCTCTATTGGAGCCATCCTTCCTATGAAAATGAGAATGATGCCTTTATATAGGCTTTTTACAAAATGAAAATAAAATGAAATTGAAATTAAAAACAAATTACAATTTAAATGAAATTCCTCATCTAATTGATCCTTGTGCCTTTGAGTGATGTTAATTGGGATTTGCTTACTTTGGATTTGAGGAAGAGTGGATCTGGTTGGCCTTGGTTTAATTGGTTTGGAGCATGGGTCAAGCTTGGTTCAAGTTGGTTTGGTGTGGGACACCTCCTAGGGCAATGCTCGGTTGGTGGGGTGAGCGCAGCATTCCCTTTGTTTTTGCCCTCCCTTGAAATTTGCGTGCCAATGCTCCTTGGGTGGCATCAGGGTAATGCTCGGCTCTCCTCAAGAGCGCAGCATTGGTGCTGCCTTGGCCCTCCAATTTGGTGCAGCACGACAATGCTCTCTCCAAGAGCACAACGCTCTCCAAGTGAGCGCTATTAGAAGCGCCCCTTTGTTTTGGAGAGAAACCCCAAGTTCGAATCCTGGGTGAGCCACTATGGAAGCATTTTCTTTGTGAAGCAAAGAGAGGTAGAGCCTTGCCTTGAGTGTGAGCTCCCTTGTTCAAACCTTGGAGGGAGCATTTCAGCCAATTTCCTTTGTGAAGAGTAGCGCTCCTTCCTTGCTAGCACAAGGCCCCCATTTCGAATCTTGGTGAAGCCACTTTGGTCTTTTTTTGCTTGTTTTTGATCCTTAAAGATGCCTTTCACTCATTCCTCAATTTCATGCCAAATATGAATTTCTATATATCATTAGAAAGCTCTAAATGTCAGCTTTCCAACGCAACTAGAAGCACATCAATTGGACATCTGTAGCTCAAGTTATGGCCCTTTGAAGGAGGCATGGTCATGCTGTGAGCGCCCAAGTTTAACTTAGCAAAAATTCTTGCTTCCAAGCTAAATTTGAACTCTTATAGCGCTCGGTTAACTACATGAGCGCAGCACTCCCTTGTTTCCTTGATTTAGTCATGGGCCACGCTTTTAAAAGCGTGGCCGAAGGCTCCAAAGTGTGCTCCAACTTCAAAGTGTGCCCCAAAACTCTTTTTTTCTCTTTTTTAGCTTATTTTGTGCTTCTTTGCTTCTTTTTTTCTACAAAGTTTATCAAATCAAAAGATCAGAGAAATATACCATTTAAGCACCAAAGCATTCAATATTTAAGCATAAATTATCAATTTCTTGTATGAAAGAGCATAGAAAAACATGACATGATGGCATGTCATCACTCACCCAAAGATAAGATAAGATAAGATAAGATAACTAACTTATCTTATCTAAAAAGTTCATTATCACACCTCTATAAATATGCTGGAGCACCCAGGTATAACTCATACTCTGATTCTACAAAAAACCTGCTTAATACCCTTGCTAACTTAAGCATCGGAGTCCCTTGCAGGTACCACCACCCTCCGGTGACAAAGGATCAGTAGCGCAGCCAGTCCAACAAGTCGGACACGACCGCTCCGGCCACCATCCACCGGCCGGACACGTCATCTCCGACCAGTACAGAAGATCTCATCCGAGATCGACCTACAATTTCAGGTAACCCTCGGAACACTGGCGCTGTTGCCGGGGAACCAGGAAGTCATCCCATCACCATGGTGGACAACCATGACAATGACCACGATTCAGATCTAGAAGATAGAACACCACACAAGAAAGCAAACACTACACCAAAAGATACCCCTCAACCTAACAAAAACAATGATTCACTAAATATGGGAGTAGTGGAAGCACTTCAAGATCGCTTAAAGCAACTAGAAAAAGAGGTGGAGCATCAATGAGAAGCTAAGAGAGACATACGAAGGGAAGTTAGGCGACGCCGCGAGTTAGAGGACAAGCTCCTAAAACTCAAAGCAGATCTCAAGGTAAAAAATACTCAATCCGGACACGAAAACGACTCCCGTAAGGACCAAGACCTATTCACCAAAGAGATCATGAGGACCAAAATCCCAAAAGACTTCAATCTTCCCGACATGACTTTATATGATGGCACAGAAGATCCCAGCCATCATCTCAGTAATTTCAGAAGTAGAATGTACCTCACTGACGCCTCAGATGCAGTTCGCTGCAAAGCCTTCCCGACTACCTTAACAAAGACAACAATTAGATAGTTCGACAATCTACCCCCAAGGTCTATCTCAAGCTTCGACGACTTAGCCAAGAAGTTTCTGGCCAGATTCTCCATCCAAAAAGACAAAACAAAGCACGTCCCAAGTCTATTAGGAATCAAACAAGGAGAACGGGAAAGTCTTCGCAGCTACATGGAAAGATTCAACAAAGCATGTCTGGACATACAAAGCCTACCAACAGAGGCCACTATTATGGGTCTCATTAATGGCTTGCAAGAGGGACCTTTTAGCCAATCTATATCAAAGAAACATCCCACATCTCTGAACGAAGTGAAAGAACGAGCAGAGAAGTACATCAACATGGAGGAGAACTCTCGACTAGGAGAGACTTCAAAATCCGGATTCTCCTACTCCTCTCGAGATAATGATAAAGAGTCCAAAAAGAAAGAAGATCGACATGGAAAAAAATAAAAAATACCACAATTACACCCCTTTTCGGGTGTCCCTTGTGGATGTCTACAGAACATTTTGCCATACTGAAAAAATACCCCCAGCTCGACCACTAAAAGGCAAAAAAGGAGGAGGAAATCGGACTGAATATTGCGAATACCATTAAATTCGCAGACATTCCACCAACGAATGCTTTGACCTAAAAAATGTCATAGAAAAACTAGTAAGAGAAGGAAAATTAGATCAATACCTGGCCACCCGAGATGATGAGCAAAGAAAAAGAAGAAGGAACGAAGATGTCGGACGAACAAAGCGATCACCTCGTACACCAGAAAGACACGTCCACATGATACACGGAGGATTTGCGGGAGGAAGAACCTCCAAATCATCTCACAAAAGATATCTTAAAGAAGTATATCATGTCGAGGGAAAGGAGGAAGCACCCGACATCCCCATAATTACTTTTACCAAAGAAGACGCATCCGGTATCATCTCAGGACACGACAATCCCATGGTCATCACTATTATACTAGCAAACGCAAATCTCCACTGCATGCTGGTAGACCAAGGAAGCTCCACCGACATCTTGTTTAAAACGGCCTTCGACAAACTCGTCCTGGAAGAAAAAGAACTCAGAGCATATCCAAACAGCCTGTTCGGATTGGGAGACACTCCAGTTCAGCCTCTTGGATACATCTCACTACACACGACCTTCGGAAAAGGAAACCAGTCAAGAACAGTCAAGATAGACTACATCGTGGTCGATGTGAGTTCAGCCTACAACGCCTTAATAGGTCAGACAACGTTAAATCAGCTCGGCGCAGTAGTCTCGACCCCACATCTATGCATGAAGTTCCCAACTACAGAAGGAATAGCTACAATAAAAGCAGATCAGAAGACGGCGCGCTACTGTTACAACGAAAGTCTAAACCTCAGAGGTAGAGGAGAAGAATTCCACCCCATCGAACTTGGTGGAGTTCAGAGGCGGGAAGAACTCCGCCCACAACCCGAAGGTGAAGTAGAAAAAGTCCAGATCAGAGACACCCCGGACAAAACAACCAATATCGATACAATCCTAAAAGGAGAAACAAAAGAATCACTCGTACAGTTCTTACGAGATAACATCGACCTCTTTGCATGGAAGGCTGCAGACATGCCAGGTATAGACCCCAAATTAATGTGCCACAAGCTAGCAGTCTACCTAGGATCTCGACCAGTAAAACAGAGACGTAGAAAGCTCGGGCCAGAACGATCCCAAGCTGTGGAAGAGCAGGTACAAGCTCTACTGGAGGTAGGATTCATAAGAGAAGTCAAGTACCCACTATGGCTAGCTAACGTCGTCTTGGTAAAAAAATCGAATGGGAAGTGGCGAATGTGCACCGACTACACTGATCTCAACAAAGCCTGCCCAAAAAATCCTTATCCACTCCCAAGTATCGACGCTCTGGTGGATGCCTCCTCTGGATACAAATACCTCTCGTTTATGGACGGATATTCGGGATACAATCAAATCCCGATGTACCTACCCGACCAAGAAAAAACTTCATTCTTAACCCCAAAAGCAAACTACTGCTACATCGTCATGCCTTTTGGACTTAAAAATGCAGGAGCCACTTACCAGATATTGATGAATAAGGTCTTTACGGATCACATCGGAAAAATCATGGAAGTCTATGTGGACAACATGTTAATAAAGACACAAAGTGAAGAGACGTTACTGTCCGACCTCACCCAAGTATTCGACACTATAAGGAGGCATGGCATGCGACTTAATCCTGCAAAGTGCACATTTGCAGTAGAAGCTGGCAAATTCTTGGGTTTTACGCTCACACAAAGAGGAATTGAGACAAATCCGGATAAATGCCAGGCCATACTCGATATGAAGAGCCTGACTTGCGTAAAAGAGGAACAACAGCTCAATGAAAGATTGGCAGCCTTGTCCAGATTTCTAGCGGGATCAGCAATAAGATCTCTCCCCTTCTATGCTACTCTAAGGAAGGGAAAGAAGTTTGAATGGACAACAAAGTGCGAGCAAGCATTCCAAGATTTAAAAAGATTCCTAGGGTAGCCATCTATCCTATCTCGGCCATGGGAAGGAGAACCACTTATATTATACCTCGCAGTAGGAAGTCGGATAGTAGTCTCAGCATTAGTCCGAGAAAACGACAGTAGGCAACAACCTGTATATTTTATCAGCAAAGCATTACAAGGATCCGAGCTGAACTACCAAAGGATAGAAAAATTTGCCTACGCCCTCATACTAACATCTCGACGACTGCGTCCGTATTTCCAAGCTGACACTATTAGGGTTCGAACCAACCAACCCATAAAGGGGATTTTGCTGAAAACAGACTTAGCAGGCAGAATCTTGCAATAGGCAGTCGAGTTGTCTGAATTCGACCTTCAATATAAAGCTCGAACAGCTATCAAATCACAATACCTGGCTGACTTCATCGCAGAATTTACAGACACCCCGGAAATCCCTATAGAATGGAATCTCTATGTAGATGGTTCCTCAAATAAAACTGGAAGCGGTGTGGGTGTGATAATAGAAAGCGACCAGGGAACCCAAATAGAATTTTTCCTCAAATTCGGATTCCTTGCCTCAAACAACCAAGCTGAATATGAGGCGCTACTAGCTGGTTTGAAACTGGCTAGGGAGGTTGGAGCTCAAAAGCTTATCATCTTCAGCGACTCACAAGTAGTTACTTCACAAATAACATGGAGCTACCAAGCCAAAGATCCCACCATGAAAAAGTACCTGGACAAAACCAGGGAACAACTCGGACAAATCGGGGAATATGAGGTCAGCCATATACCCCGAGAACAGAATGCCCGAGCTGACGCACTCTCAAAACTAGCCAGTACCAAACCAGGGGGCAACAATAGATGCCTCATCCAAGAAATGCTCCAGAACCCGTCAATCTCAGAAGAAGAAAAAGTCTTAGCCATAACAAGTCCGGATCAAGGATGGATGACCCCCATAATTAACTACCTCAAAACAGAAACACTCTCCACAGATAAGAAGGAGGCAAAGAGGTTAAAAAGGGAGGCACAATATTACACTATCATAAACAATACTCTGTACAAAAGAGGAATTTCAATACCATTGTTAAAATGTGTACTGACTTCCAACACAAAGGAAGTTTTAGAAGAAGTACACAGTGGCATCTGTGGCAATCATCTCGGAGCACAGGCACTTACCAAAAAAGTACTTCGGGCCGGATTTTATTGGCCAACTCTACAAAAGGAAGCCATAGAGTTTGTAAAGACATGTCCACCATGTCAAAAATATTCCAACTTTCACATCGCCCCGCCAGAGGAACTCATCAGCGTGACCTCACCTTGGCCATTCGCAAAATGGGGACTCGACCTTCTCGGACCCTTCCTTCAGGGATCGGGACAAGTTAAATTTCTCATAGTAGGGGTAGACTATTTCACAAAATGGATCGAGGCAGAACCCTTAGCTAACGCCACTGCTCAAAGAAGTCGAAAATTCCTATATAGGAACATTGTCATAAGGTTCGGGGTTCCATACTCGATCACCACAGACAATGGCACCCAATTCACAGATGCAGGCTTCAGAAAGTTAGTGGCTGACTTAAACATAAAACACCAGTTCACTTCCGTAGAACATCCCTAAGCCAATGGTCAAGCCAAAGCTGCTAAGAAAGTCATATTGGCTGGGCTAAAATGGAGATTACAGGATGCAAAGGGAGCCTGGGCTGAAGAGCTCCCACAAGTCCTATGGGCATATCGAACAACGCCACATTCTATTACAAAGGAATCACCCTTCCGATTAGCATACGGAATGGAGGCAATGATCCCAGTGGAGATTGAAGAAGGGTCACCTAGAGTGATCCACTATAATGAAGAAGCCAACTCCCAACTTCAAAGGGAAGAACTCGACCTACTTTCAGAAGTCCAAGAAAGAGCTCGGATCAGGGAAGAGGCATTAAAACGTCGAATGGCTTCGAGATACAATCAAAAGGTAGTGCCGCGAGGTTTTGCCGAGAACGAACTCATCCTAATCCGAAATGATATCGGAACAACTCGACCTGGAGAAGGAAAGCTGGTAGCAAACTGGAAAGGACCCTACCGAGTCATAGAAGTACTTGGAAAGGGCTACTACAGACTGTCCGAACTTGATGGGCGAGAGCTTCCTAGGTCATGGCACGCCTACAACCTAAGAAGGTACTATAGTTAGGGGTGATAAAGGATCTTAGGACAAGGCACACTCTTTTTCCTGAAAAGGTTTTTAATGAGGTGCCAAACCAAGGATCTACAAGTTACCCGACTTAGAGGGATAAAACCCCAACATGTATATATCTGCATTTTCTCTTAAATAAAGTTCTTTAGATTTTCTACAAATTCTGAAGACGCATTAATCTGAAACGCTAAAAATTCATCGCCCGATTATAAAGCTACAGATCGGCAAAAAGTGAAAATCAAATTCACTGCACGATCACGATAAAGACCAGCGAAGATGAAAACCAAATTCATCAAAGGTCAACCAAACGAGGATTAAGCCCAATCCCTACAAAATCGGCAAAGATGAAAACAGAATAATGCAAGAAGTTATCGAAAGTGATCTATAGAAAGGACCTGACGAGGTCTTAAATAAATGGATTGCTAAAAAATAACTTAAAGACTGGCCGACGTAAAAAAGTCGGATCAGTCACAAAACATAAAGTTATAGAAGTAATCCCTGAAAGAGACCTGAACAAGGTCCAAGAAAGAGGATTACAAAAATAACTTAGAAGGGCCCGACATGATGAAGTCGGCCCAAAACATAAAAGTTATAAAAGTAATCCTTGAAAGAGACCTGAACAAGGTCCAAAAAAGAGGATTACAAAAATAACTTAGAAGGGCCCGACACGATGGAGTCGGCCCAAAACATAAAGTTCTAGAAGTAATCTCTAAAAGAGACCTGAACAAGGTCCAAGAAAGAGGATTACAAAAATAACTTAGAAGGGCTCGACACGATGGAGTCGGCCCAAAACATAAAAGTTATAAAAGTAATCCCTGAAAGAGACCTGAACAAGGTCCAAGAAAGAGAATTACAAAAATAACTTAGAAGGGCCCGACACGATGAAGTCGGCCCAAAACATAAAGTTATAGAAGTAATCCCTGAAAGAGACCTGAACAAGGTCCAAGAAAGAGGATTACTAACAACAACTCGGAAGAAACCGACATGACGAAGTCGGCCTCCCAAAAACCTTAATGTTATAAAAGGTAATTCCTAACAGAGACCTGAACAAGGTCCAAACAAAATGAATTACTAGAAATAACTTCAGGCCAAAATGAAGAAACCGACATACAAAGTTGAATCCAAACATCCACAACCTCAAAGAAATCAAGCCACAAGTATGAAATACAAAGGCAATCCAAAGAGGTCGGACAACAAATCTCAGACAGACATGTTACGAAAAACACAAGTTATAATAATAACAAACTCAAGAGGCTACCAAAATTACCCCCAAGAGCTGGGAAACTATTTTGTTTTTCCAAAATAAAATTGCTAAACAAGCAACTAAGAAAGTAGCAAAGTCAGAACCACCATTTACAAAATATAAAGAGTTCAAAATCCCACAAGCCGGGCTATCTACACAAAATTTAGAATAATCAGTGGGGATTCGAAGACTTCTCAGCAGCATCAACGCGGGGAGAAGGGGGACGAGTCTAGAGAGGCACATCCCATAATCCCGGTTCAAGATTCGACAATCAGGTTCTGACTCGGGATGACCAACGTCAGCTGAAGGAGCTGAAGAAGTCAGCACAATAGAGGTTTTGGCGGCAGGCACAGGAGGTGGTTCAACATCATCGTCATCAGGGTCGTCAGGGACAATCTTGCCATCCTTTACAACGTTGTCCAGGCTGAAGAGAGTAAGGTCAAGTTTGGGAGCAAGAACCCAAACCTGCTCTTTCAAGTTCTCATAAGCAGCATTTACGCTGCCTACAAGGTGACCCTGGAGCTCAGCATAATCGGCCCGGGCAGACTCCAACTCCTTCCTGAGACGCATCACTTCCCTGTAGGTCATGACATAGCTTTCCTTGTGCCTCAATGCCGTGTCTTCAGCCAACTTCACAGAAGCTGCCAAAGCAACAGAACTAGCCTTCTTGCCCTCCAATTCCTTCCCCAGCTTGGTCACTTTCACTTCAAGTTCCTCCTTTAAACCCTTCATCCGGTCGAACTCCTGCTTAGCTTCCTCCATAAAGGCTTTAGTAGCATGAAAGGGAAGATCTTGGGCAGTTCGATACATGGCAGCTCCCATATGCGCCATCTTGATGCTACTCCAAGTTATAAAATCTAAATGACGAAGGAGAGAAACATCATCCATAGGGAGGGCACCATAAGGACCGATCTGCTGGTCGACAAACCCAACAGCGTCGAAATCAGGCGCATCCAGATTGAAGGGCTCAACAGTCCGAGGTCTTTTGGAAGGAGGAACGGCCGGGGGAGGAGGAATAGCAGCAGAAGACTGCAGAGGATCAACTACACGGACTCGAGGAGTAGGGATCATTCTCCTCAGACTGCGGAGGATCAACTACATGGACTCGAGGAGTAGGGATCATTCTCCTCGGTCCAGGCGAGCTCGGCACAGATGGCTTCGGCGGAACCTGAGAGGACCCTTCCCCATCCGCCCTGGTCGAGATGTTCTGAGCTACAGTAGCCTTTCTCGCCTTCTTGAAAGCCTTCATCGAGTCATTATTCTTGGCCATCTCTGAAAAAGGAAAATCAACAGTTTTACAAACCAGAAAAAGAAGAAGAAAGTAAAGAAAAAACAAGAAACAAAATATATCAAGTAAATACCTAATGCAGTTCGGACATGGGATGGGTCACCCAAAGATTTTTTAGTGTCCAGATGAGAAGGTTCCCCCCAAATGTCCTCCAAAACAGTTACAAAAGCCTGCTCAATTTCATCGAGCATCTCCCACGTATAACGGGATACCACTACATTCTGCTGCCAACACAAGGGGAAGGCTGGCTCATCATTCGCTTCCAGAAAAAAGGGCCGAGCTCCCTCAACTGCTCGGACCTTGAAAAAATAATTCTTGAAGTTCTTAAAGGACTCGTCATACATGGCAAAAACCTTATACCCTTGTGCAGATCTAAAGGAAACCCATGAGGCTTTCTTTTTTGAAGAAATCCTAGGCTTCGTTAAAACAAACAGATAAAGAAAAAGAGTTTGAGAAGGAGTAACGTCCAGTTCTTGGAAAAGAAGTTGAAAAATCTTGATAAAGCCCTAGGAGTTCAGATGGAGCTGGGACGGAGCTACATTACACAACCACAATAAATCAGTCTCAAAAGAAGTGAAGGGAAAAGTAATGTCCAACTAGCTGAAAAAATAGTCGTAAGCATAAAAGAAAGGGCGCTCCCTCCGGGTCAGAGCAGGGAAGCAAACCCTCTCCTCGGAATCAGGCGCTACCAATTCATAATTCCTTTCCTGATCTCTACTCTTACAGAGGCGGTGATGTTTCCTAAGCTCCACACAGAACTCAGCATTCACCACAGAAATACACATTAAAATAAGGGAGTCAAACCAATCGGACATCCCCTCAGGAACCTTAGAAGACGTCTCTACAATATTTTTGCGAGAAGACATGGCCAACTAGTCCTACAAACAAGAAAAGAAGATCGGATTGCTGAAAAACATCTCGGACGAAATAAAAACAACTCGGCCAGCGCAGTACAAGCAACAAAAAAAAACCCCAGGACCCACACCAAAGATCCAGGGAAATCCTTTGAAGGCAGTTACAGAACAAGGACTCAGGAAAACCTACAAGCCTATACCTCGATACAGGAAGATAATGACCCCTTTCAACTAAAATGACACTCTGAATAGAAAGCCACGAACCACAGATAAAACCATCAAAATAACTACCCTCCAGACCCACAGTCTTAGCTTGGTCAACAAACGAAGCAACCAAATAACAAAACGTATCAAGAAGAAGTCATCAAAGACACAACCTTTTTCAGAGAAATAAAAAAGCATCGTTATCTTTTACAAAATTCATCAGCAAAGAAAACTATCAACATGGCAAAAGACATCAAAGGAGCAATCTTTCCAGAAAGCAAGCAGGTTCATGCAGTTCGCAAAAGAAGAAAAATAAATGGCACGAACCCTAGAGTACAGAAGGACCATTTCAAAAGCAAGAAATACCCCCACAACAATAAACAAGCAGATGCATGGTGATACAAAAGGTTCAAACTTTCTAAAGTCAAAGCTGGAAATAACATAATGCAAGCGACGAAGAAAGTAAGAAAGAACCAACCTGGAAAAAGGGAGAAAACTCTGGAGAAAGCTGAAAGCTGAAGTGACAAGGATTAGAGTCATCTCTCGAGCAGAAAGTGTCACAGAGAAAAACTAAAATCCAAACTTCAGGCGAAACGAAAAGGAAGAGAGAAAAAAGGGGGAAGTTATAGAGAAGAGGAAACCAATTTTTTTGAGTGCAAAATTCAAAATGGAGAGGCAAGAGAAACGGGGCATTAAAAACAATTAATAAGGGTATTAAACCCTCACACATTCCCAAGACCTGAGCGCTAATGCAAAGCACGCGCGTTTAAAGAAAAAATGTTCCACATTCAAAAGAAGACTCTACAAAGAGAAAATTGACAGATGCTCGAGTTCGGCTTTCAACAGAAAAGGATCGAAGTCCTAAAAACAAGACTTGACCTCAAAAGAAAGACCAAGCTCGAGTAGGGGCACTGTTCATACCCTGGGTCGAGATGTCCGACCCGGGATGACTAGCGACAAAGCGACCGACCTCTTTAGGTCAAACCATCCGACCTCTTCCCAAAGAGCTCGGACAAATCGACAGGAAAGCCCAAAGAGGGCCCAAAATCGAAGAACACGACCCGAATCCAAAGGCAACCCAAGCCTACAGAGAGAAGGGCGGTTCCCTTGAAGATAAGCTGACCTCACCCAAAGATAAGATAAGATAAGATAAGATAAGATAAGATAACTAACTTATCTTATCTAAAAAGGTCACTATCACACCTCTATAAATACGCTGGAGCACCCAGGTATAACTCATACTCTGATTCTACAAAAAACCTGCTTAATACCCTTGCTAACTTAAGCATCGGAGTCCCCTGCAGGTACCACCACCCTCCGGTGACAAAGGATCAGTAGCGCAGCCAGTTCAACAAGTCGGACACGACCGCTCCGGCCACCATCCACCGGCCGGACATGTCATCTCCGACCAGTACAGAAGATCTCATCCGATATTGACCTACAGTTTTAGGTAACCCTCGGAACAGGTATAAATCCTAGTGGCTTTATTGGTGTGTCCCCCAACCCATACAGAGTATCGGGATAAGCTCTTAACTCCTTTTCATCCAATCCCAGCTTATCAAATACTGGTTTGAACAGGATGTCGACTAAGCTTCCCTGGTCCACTAGGGTCCTGTAAAGATGGGCGTTGGCAAGGACCATGGTAATCACCACTGGATCATCGTGTCCAAGAATGATGCCTTGCCCGTCTTCTTTAGTGAAGGAGATGGTTGGGAGGTCGGGAGCTTCACCCCCGACTTGGTAGACTTCCTTCAAGTGCCTCTTGCGAGATGACTTTGTGAGGCCGCCTCCACCAAATCCCCCTGAGATCATATTTATATGTCTTTTCGGGGTCTGTGGTGGTGGATCTCTTCGGTCCTCATCATCTCGCTTTCTCTTTCCATAATGATCCGACCTTTCCATGAGATATCTGTCCAGCTGGCCTTCTCTGACCAGCTTTTCTATCACATTTTTCAGGTCGTAACAATCATTTGTTGAGTGACAATATATTTTATGGTACTCACAGTAGTCACTACGGCTTTTTCCCTTCTTGTTTTTGATGGGTCTGGGGGAGGTAGCCTTTCAGTATGACAAATTTTTCTGTAGACATCAACTAGGGAAACTTGCAGAGGAGTATAGGAGTGGTATCTCCTAGGCCTTTCAGGGCCGACTTCCTCTTTTTTCTTGGGTTCTTTCTTTCTCTTTTGATGTGTGGGAGAGCCCAGGTCACCAACTCGGCTCTCGAAGCCTGCCATTTTCCTCCATGTTGATGTACTTCTCGGTTCTTTCTTGTACATCACTCAGGGAGGTCAGGTGCCTTTTTGAGATGGACTGGGAGAAGGGGCCTTTCCGGAGTCCATTTACTAGGCCCATAATTACTGCCTCCATGGGCAGGTCTTGAATCTCCAAACACGCTTTGTTGAACCTTTCTATGTAATCTCTCAAAGGTTCTCTGACCTCCTGCTTTACTCCCAGGAGACTCGGTGCGTGTTTTACTTTGTCCTTCTTGATGGAGAACCGCATGAGGAATTTCCAAGATAGGTCATCAAAACTAGTGACCGACCTTGAGGGGAGGCCGTCGAACCACTTCATCGCTGCTTTAGTAAGGGTTGTTGGGAAAGCCTTGCAGCAAGTAGCATCAGAAGCGTCATACAAATACATCCGGCTTTTTGAAATTGCTTAAATGATGCTTTGGATCAGTAGTTCCATCGTAGAGGTCCATGTCAGGGCTTTTAAAGTTCTTTGGAACCTTTGCCCTCATGATATCCTCACTGAACGGATCTGTTCCCCCCAGGGGAGAATCTTCTCGGTCACTGCGAGAGTTTCGACCCTTGAGAGCAGATTCTAACCTTAGGAGCTTTTCTTCAAGTTCCTTTCGTTGCTCAATCTCATTCCTTAAGTTTCTCTCTGCATCTCGCTGTCGTTCCAGTTCTTGTTCCAGTTGTTCCAGGCACCCTTGGTGGCCGTAGAACAATCCCATGAAATCAGCTGCATGGGGTTGTCCCTCCTTTCCTAATTCGCGCCCTTCAGAGGAGTTTGCCTTTGGGTTTTTCAACCCTGAGGTGCCTTCTCTATGCTGATTGGTCACCCCTTGGTGAGTGTTGATATCCCCGTCATTGCTTCCAACGTTCTGATTTTCCTGCTCAGAATCAGACGCTGTGTGGCCATCTTCGTGCGAGTCCTCTGCCATTACTGGTTGATCTCTCGGGTCCCCGGCAACGGCACCAATGTTACAATGGGTAACCAAAGATTAATGGATTGGTCTTGAAGGAGTGGCCTAAATGTTAGGGTGAGGTGGTCTCCGACTTGATTTGCGTCTGTGAGCCGCCATCCGACTTGTATGAATGAAGGAATGTGGGGTGGTACCTGCAAAGACACTCCGATGCCTAAGTCAGCAAGGGGGTAAGCAAGTTTAAGGAGTATTGGAACTTAGAGATACCTGAGGGGTGTCATTGTATTTATAGTGGTGAACCAATAACCACCGTTGGAGTAGTTTCACCTTTTAAGGAGGATAACCGTCCCTTTATCTTGGGAAAGTTGAGATATGGCTCTTGGAAGTGGGTTGAGAGATTTTAGGGTCAGTTACTTATTTGAATGAGTGTTATCTGCCAGCTAATCTTAGATCCCAACTTCCTTGGGGTGGAGCCTGTGTCGAATCTGACCTCTTTTGAGGAGGTCGGTTACACGGGGAGGCCAATCTATGGATTTGGCCCTTTCAAGCGTATTTGGATCTGGGCCCTAGTGCTGGGCCAAGGTATGAACACTTATATATGTTATATACGGATCAAATTTTGTGATTAGAAATAATAATTTTTATTCCATGTTATTTTATATTTAAAAAATTTTCTTGTTTATTTATTTTTTGTTGATATTGTACATAATATGAGTGTTTAATTTGATTTATATGACTATGCTATTATCATTTATATAGAATCCTATTATTATTTACATTTAAGTAGTAAAAAAAATAAAAATAAATTTTATCATATCACCACTTTAATTACTATTCATACATATATAAGTAATGACATCATAATATATAAAATATGATAAAGATTTTCAGTCAATTATTTTTTTTTGTTAACTATAGACATGGAAAATTTAACTCAATTATATAATTTTAGTCCACAAATGCAAGTACTCACTAATTCCAGTTAGCTCTCAATTCGGTCACAAAACAAAAACCTTCACGATATCCTATAAGCATAAACAAATCAATTTATATTAACATTTACATAGACCACATGCATACTGAGATACTATAACATACAATCCTGATGACACTGCACTTACAAAAGTTCTCGCTAAGATGGTATTGACCAGATATTTTAACGGAAGCTCCACCCTTTCACAATCATGTTGTATTGCCTCCTTCCTTGCTGCTGTCGTTCCTCATGGTAGCTGAGGAAGGTAACTATCATTGTCATCACTTAAGCCAAATAATGTCACTGTTGACAAATATATGGTTCTTACAATATATTGAACTCGCTGGTCTAATGTCTGGTGGTGGAAGAATCTACACTCCTCTAAATCCATCGTCCTTCGCCACCTCTCCGACTTAGGATTTTCAACAACATGTCCGCTGATTGTTTTTCTTTGAGAACCTTATCACATAGTCACAGAGACCTGTTGGAAGTTTATTGTAATTTAAACTTCTATTGTGGCCTAATTGTAATTATTTATAAATCATTAATGACTTAATCTCATCCTTTAATGCTAATGTTTGATGGACGCATTAGATTTAAAGATAATAACACATATAAAGATGGTCTTCTCTCTGCCTCTACACACAACGTCTTTACAATTTTTACTCACTGAAAATACTGTGAAACTGCCATCCTGATAAACGGCTGAAAGAAAAGAAAGGGAGAGAAACTAATCTTAAAGTTCAACTTTACTGTAACCAAAACTCATTATGGCAAGCAATCCAAGTACGAAGATCACAACTTTTAATATCCTAATTAATGCTTCCGCTAAATTAAGTTTACATGTGGTATCAGAGCATGTGTTTTGAAAGTATATGATTTTTTCTGATCTAATTATGATGTCCACGATGTTTCTGATTAATTATGATGTCCACGATGTTTCTGATTAATTATTTATAATTGGATTTTAATTAAGTGAGTTTCAAACTTTATGCCATCAAAACTGCATATCTATGGTTGTATATATTCTATATGTTTTCTTTTGAATATTTTAATTTGACCATAAATTATACTCATGTATGAATTTCATCTTGAGTTTATATTTAGTCTTGATGACAATTATGAAATTATTTTGAGTACATAATGTACTCTAATTTTATAAAAAAAATTTATAAATATTTTATTTATAGTAGTAAGTTTATTTCAACTATTTACTACTTGTGTACACCAAAGTGACCAAGTTATAACGTAAAATACCAGTATAATTAATAATGTGTTAATTAATTTTAGAATTAGATTTACCCAAAGGAAAATCTCTTCTATTATCAATAGACTTAAAAGAGAAAATTTATTATTCTTGGGTCAGATATATGTATTGTCCAAAGATGGTATATGTATTTGGCAGAGAATTTTAATCTTTAAGTATGATAAGTATGGCATTTATTTGTATATTAGTATATTATAGAAATTTACCCAAAGGTAAACTGTAATATGCTTTGTTATGTTCTGTAATCTGAGTAGATGATAAAATTAAACTTAACATGAGCATTGTATGATTAAATGACAGATATTTCAATTCATTCGCAAACTTCATCTGTTACCATGTTTAATGGCTTAAACTTCTCTGAATAGAGTGAACAAGTGAAGTTCCATTTAGGTCTTTTGGATCTTGACTTGTCACTTTTGGAAGAGAAACCCATTATTACTGATGATAACAATGAGGATGAAAAGTATGCACTTAAGACATGGGAATGTTCTAACAGATTAAGCCTTATGTTTATGCGGATGACTACTGTAAGCAATATTAAGACTACTCTTCCACAAACAGAAAGTGCTAAAGAATATCTTGCGTTTGTAGAAGACCGCTTTCATTCTGCTGATAAGTCACTCGCTAGTACATTAATGTCACAGCTCACGGCCATGAAGTTTGATGGGTCTAAGAGCATGCAAGAGCACACTATTGAGATAACTAATATTGCTGCAAAATTAAAGTCACTGGGTATGACAGTTGATGACTCCTTTATGATGTAATTCATTTTGAACTCACTACCTTCTGAGTATGGAGCTTTTCAAATTAATTATAATGTTATGAAGGAAAAATGGGACGTTAATGAATTGGTTGGAAAGCTTATACAGGAAGAAAATAAACTTAAGAATTATGGTGGTCATTCTGTCAACTTGGTTCAAGGAGCTGACAAATCAAAAAAGAAACTAAAGACAAAGCCCAAGAATTTTAAGATGAAAGGACATGCCAATACAAAACAATGTCATTTCTGTAAGAAGGAAGGACATTTCCAAAAGGATTGTCCTAAACGTAAAGCATGGTTCGAAAAGAAAGGTATATTTGAAACATATGTATGTACTTATGAATCAAATTTAATTGATATTCCTCATAATTCTTGGTGGCTTGATTCTGGTGCTACAACTCATGAATCTAATGTAATGCAGGGATTCTTTACAATCCAAACCACAAGGCAAAGTAAGATGTTCCTCTACATGGGAAACCGTGTGAAATCACCAATTGAAGGAATAGGAACTTATCGTTTGGTGTTGGATACAAGCTTTCATTTAGATTTACCTAAGACTATTTATGTACCTTCAATGTCTAGAAATTTAATTTCTGTTTCAAAGTTGGACAATTGTGGTTTTTCTTTTAATGGTGGACATGGTTGTTTTAATTTATTTAAAAATTATAATATTGTTGGTTATGGCATTTTAATTGATGGCTTATATAGATTAAAACTTCTTGATCTATTTTTTGAATCCTTGCTTATTGAGTACCAGAATGACGTAGTTAGGCCAAATACGCCTAAAGAAAGTTCTGCATTCTTATGGCATAAACGCTTGGGTCACATATCCAAGAAAAGAATGGAAAGATTAGTAAATAATAAGATTTTACAAAATTTAAATTTTACTGATCTTGGTTTATGTGTGGATTGTATTAAGGGAAATCACACCAAACAAAACAAGAAAGGTGCCACAAGAAGTAGTCAGCTTCTTGAAATTATACACACTGATGTATGCGGACTTTTTTATGCTCCATCTATTGGTGGAAAAAAATATTTCATCACTTTTATTGATGACCTTTCACGTTATGGATATGTCTATTTGCTTAAAGAAAAGTCTCAAGCAGTTGATGCTATTGAGATTTATATTAAAGAAGTTGAAAGGCAATTAGACAAAAATGTGAAAGTTGTTAGGTCAGATAAAGGTGGTGAATATTATGGAAAACATAATGAAACAAGACAATGTCCTGGTCCATTTGCAAAACTTCAAGAAAGACATGGCATATGTGCACAATACACAATGCTATACACACCGCAACAAAATGGTATGGCAGAAAGCTGTAATCGAACGTTAATGGATATGGTTAGAAGTATGATGAGCAATTCTTCTTTACCCAAATTCTTGTGGATGTATGCATTAAAGACTGCCATGTATTTGCTAAATGGAATTCCTAGTAAAGTTGTTCCAAAGACTCCTTTTGAGTTATGGACTAATAGGAAACCTAATTTACTACATTTACATGTTTGGGGTTGCCCAGCAGAAGCAAGAATATTTAATCCACATGAAAAGAAACTAGATTCTTGAATAGTGAGTGGCTATTTTATTGGCTATCCAGATAAGTCTAAAGGGTATATTTTTTATTGTCCAAACCATAGTCCAAGAATTTTAGAAACTGGTAATACAAAATTCTTTGAAAATTGTGAAGTTAGTGGGAGTGAAAATCATCAAAATGTAGAAATAAAGAAAATTAAAGTTAATGTCCTATACATAATACATGTTAGTGTTCTTTTATCCACACCTACTCAAAGAGTTGTTCCAACTATTGTTGAACACATTAATAGTGATGAACAAGATTTGAATGATAATGCTCCCAATGAAGAAACTAACTCACAAATATCAGAAAGAAATGAGTCTCAAGACATACCATTGAGGAGACCTCAAAGGGAAAGAAAGTTAGCTATTCCAAGCTATTATGAGACTTATTTATAAGAAGAAGATATTGGAATATCTAAAGATCCAGTTTCATTTACACAAGCCATAAATAGTGATGATTCAAAAAAAATGGATTGATACCATGAAAGAAGAGTTAAAATCTATGGAAGATAACAAAGTTTGGGATATTGTTGCATTGCCAGAAGGTGCTAAATGTATTGGTTGCAAATGGGTCTTCAAAGTTAAGCGAGACTCAAAAGGCAATGTTGAACGATATAAAGCTAGACTTGTTGCTAAAGGATTTACTCAAAAGAATGGTGTCGACTATAAAGAAACCTTTTCACCTGTTTCTAAGAAAAATTCATTGCGTATCATTATGAGTTAGAGTTACATCAAATGGATGTAAAAACTGCCTTTTTGAATGGTAATCTTGATGGAGAAGTTTATATAGATCAACCTGAAGGTTTTCCAACTGAAGGAAAAGGTCGTATGGTGTGTAAACTTAAAAAATCAATATATGGACTGAAAGAAACCTCACGACAATGGTATATTAAGTTAAATAATACCATTCTTTCTTTCGATTTTGAAGAAAATGTTGTTGATGTATGCATATACCGAAAGGTTAGTGGGAGTACGTTTATCTTTCTAGTCTTATATGTTGATGATATTTTGCTTGCAACAAATAATTTGGAAATGTTGCGTGAGACTAAAGAATATCTTTCTAGAAACTTTGAAATGAAATATATAGGAGAGGCATCCTATGTGATAGGAATTGAAATTTTTCGTGATAAATCACAAGGATTATTAGGATTGTCTCAGAAGGCCTATATAAATAAAGTTCTAGAGAGGTTCAACATGGAAAAGTGTTCTGCAGGAATTGCACCAATTCAAAAAGGGGACAAATTTATTCTTATGCAATGCCCAAAAAATGACATAGAACGGAAGCGAATGGAAGGAATTCCATATAGTACTGTAGTGGGAAGTCTTATGTATGTGCAAACTTGCACAAGACCGGACATTAGTTTTGTAGTAGGAATGCTTGGAAGGTATCAAAGTAATCCTGGAATGGATCATTGGAAAGCTACAAAGAAGGTTTTAAGATATCTTCAAGGTACAAAGAATTATATGCTTATGTACAAAAGGTCTAGCCAATTAGAAGTAATTGGTTATTCAGATTCAGATTTTGGTGGATGTGCTGACACAAGAAAGTCTACATTTGGCTACTTATTCTTATTTGGAGAAGCTTCCATATCATGGAAAAGCTCCAAGCAAAGCGTTGTGACAACATCTACTATGAAGGCAGAATTTGTAGCATGTTTTGAAGCTACAAATCAAGCTTTATAGCTGCAAAATTTTATTTCAGAACTTGGCATTGTTGACTCAATTGCTAGGCCATTGAGAATTTATTATGATAATTCTACAGTAGTATTTTTCTCCAAGAATGATAGATACTCTAAAGGTTCCAAGCATATAGAAATAAAGTATTTTGGCGTTAAGGAGGAAGTTCGGAAATAAAGAGTGTCCATAGAACATGTTAGAAAAGAACTTATGATTGCTAATCCATTGACTAAAGGATTGCAACTAAAAACATTTAAGGAACATGTATATAGAATGGGTCTTGGTTCTTCTGAATGATGCTAACACTCTGAGCTCACTATGTTTATTTATGTGTTTTATGAACATTGATAGTTTGTTGTTTCTAGTTAAAGTAATATTATTTTATGAGTTATAACATAATGATCTAGATATTTTATGGGACCGATATAAAATTGTGTTATTTATGTAACTTGTGTAGTAAGATGCTAGTGGTTGTAGTATATGGAAGGAAATGTGTTTCGTATTAAATGCATGACTGCCATAACTCACACAAAGTATTTTACCATATTAAAGCAATTATATAATGTGTGAAAATATGATTACACTTAGGCCAAGTGGGAGAATGTTGGAAGTTTATTGTAATTTAAACTTTTATTATGGCCTAATTGTAATTATTTATAAATCATTAATGACTTAATCTCATCCGTTAATGCTAATGTTTGATGGACACATTAGATTTAAAGATAATAACACATATAAAGATGGTCCTCTCTCTGCCTCTACACACGACGTCTTTACAGTTTTCACTCACTGAAAATACTGTGAAACTGCCATCCTGATGAACGTCTGAAAGAAAGGAAAGGGAGAGAAACCAATCTTAAAGTTCAACTCTACTGTAACCAAAACTCATTATGGCAACCAATCCAGGTATGAAGATCACAACTTTTAAGATTCTAATTAATGCTTCCGCTAAATTAAGTTTACAAGACCTCCATGAGTTATCCTCATCTCTAATTCAACACTTTTGTCAGGCTATCTCATGGCCCAAAAACAAATGAACAAATAGTCTGTCTATTCGGTCCAAACTCTACTATGCCTATTACGAAAACCAAGGAGTGAATGCGTTTTATTTTGTCATCAAGTCGTGGCTTATGTGAACATTTTTCAGGTTGGGAGACATTTCCTGATAAAAGCCTGTTGTATTCTGCAACATAATAGTACACACGTGAACCTCCTATCCACATGCAATGAGTCTTTGTACATCTTTATCAACTTTGATCTCTACATTAAAGCCACATATTTATAATTATGTAATGGTTAAGAAAGCCTTGTATAATGAGAAGATAAATCCTCACATCTATCAATTTAAAAAATAGGGCTGCTACACATCCATATAACCATATAACCAAGTTGGCCCAAGCCCAAATAGAATCAGGTGCATTAAATGGTGAGTAAAAAACACGCGCCAGAGACGAAAAAAACCCCTCCTTTTTCATTCGCACTTCATTATGAAAAAACGTTACATCTTCAACAAGAAACCAAGATACAAAAATACTCATTCTCTTCGAATCTCTCTCAACATTACTCAAACTTCAATTACATTCTCTGCGGAAACCACTACTGGAAAGGTATCAGAAGAAGATTTCGCAAGCAACAACCAGAAACAAACAAAAACAGAAACAAAGACTACCAAAGGTATGAGAAAATTACTGTTCATTTAAAATCTTACAATGTCGCGTTTCTCCTAGTTGCATTTTAGTTTTACTGGATTGATTTGCTTCGTTTAGTAGATTGAACTATTGTGAATGATTTTTACAGTATAACTAGGCCTTAGAATGAAATATGTTGTTATTTTCATTCAATTCAGTGGATAGTGTAACTAGGCTTTAAGATATACGTGCTTGTTCTTATTGGTGTGGATAGTTTAACTAGAACTTTGAAATTGGTTGTTACTATCTTCAATACTTTTGCATGGAAGAATACTATTCTTGTTGATTGAAAGTTGATCATCATTTATTAACCACATGAACATTTTTTGGTTTGGTGGCCTTTGTGATTTTGGTTCTGTGCATGAACATTTTTTGGTTCAATGGCCTTTGTGATTTTGGTTATGTGCATGAATGAATTTCGGTTTGGTGGCTTGTGGCATTTTAATTAACTTGATTAAGATATACATGCTTGTGCTTGTTGATGTATTGAATGAAGTATTGACCAAAATTTTTCATTACAGCAAAACAGAACGAGACAATATCTCCCTTTCTACAAATTTTTTAAGCATGAGTTACACTTATCAGCAATTTTAGTAGAAAAATTGATAATTTCTTGAGACTTGATGTAAATGAATTTTGTTTAGGGCAATTGACATTAGAGACAACTCTTTCACTTTGATAAGCCATACTACTGTAAAATTGTCTCATTATATTGGATAGATTTCAGCACGAATGGTAGTTAACCTTGATACTTAAAGAAAGATATCAAGTTTCAGTAAGAGTTTTTAAAGAAGCCAATTTGCAAATGTCATTTTGAAAGAACACCTAATTCATGAAATTTGGAAAACTTTTCTTTTGGAAGATGTTGATTTGATTAAGATATACGTGCTTGTTCTTATTTGTGTGGATAGTTTAACTAGAGCTTTGAAATTGATTGTTATTATCTTTAGTACTTCTTTTGCATGGAGAAATACTATTCTTGTTGATTGAAAGTTGATCATCATTTATTAACCACATGAACATTTTTCGGTTCAGTGGCCTTTGTGATTTTGGTTCTGTGCATGAATGAGTTTTGGTTCGGTGGCTTGTGGCATTTTAATTGACTTGATTAAGATATACAGGCTTGTGCTTGTTGATGTATTCAATAAAGTAGTGACCAAACTTTTTCATTACAACAAAACAAAACAAGACAATGGCAACAATGAAGGAGAAGTCGCACTATAACGTAAGCAGATTAAATATATTTATCCACTTTCATTCGAATAATATCTATTTTGTATTATAAATATATCCTCACATTCTATTTCAAAACTTTCTAAAAACTCATTATTGCAGATGCCAAACAAAGGCAATAGCAATAGTGTACAGAGATATGAGTTAAGAAAAGAAAGATATAGTGGAAGAAATGAGATTCGGTGCCCTAGCAAATGTCCAAGAAATGAATGTTTCTAATACCCTGTTGAAAGAATTGCTTGATCGTTTTGATGAAGAGAAAGGATGCCTAAAAACTCTCCAGGAGAAAATATATATAACTCCTCGGAAAGTAGTAGCTGCCCTGGGCATAACCAACGGAGGTAATACACTTTCCACTTACTGCTTATTTTCAGTTCATTGGTGTCCAGAAAATTAAACTGACCATTTTGACTAATTTTTGCTATTAAAATATTATAGGGAATCGTTTAATTAATCACAAGGTAAATGTGTTTAAATGTCACTAGAGCTACACCTGATTATGAGCTACAAATCATTGAGTTTCGACAAAAAACTCGTTCTCAACCTTTGGAAGTGTGAGTTTTTCAATGTGCAAATTCCTATTTTTCAAAACAAATTCTAATTATTCAACATTAACTTCCTTGTTTACATTCCTTAGACATCCTCTTGCATTGTCTCTTCCAATTTCTGTTCAGGAAGAGTTGATCAAAGATGACTTCATATATGTCCCTCCACAAAATGAAACACAACAAACTTCTAATAATGAGTAAGTTAATAAATATTCATTCACCACATGAATCTTGTTCAATGTTTAATGCTTATACATGGTTTAATTATGGTTCAGTTAAAACCAGAAATGAATTGAATATGTTCTTGTCTTTGGACTCTCTTCTGTTTATTATAGCTGCCCTCCATAACCCGAAAAGCAGGGTGTTACGGTGTCTCTTACAAGTTATGTAATTGAAGAATTAATCAAAGATGACTATGTCTATGAAGTTTCTGATAAAGAGTAAGTTTCACATAAAAATTCTTTTTATTAATTTTAATGGTATAGAATAATAATTCTGGGTTGTTATTGAATTGTTTTCTATTTAATGCAACAGCCCTGCCAAAGAACAACAGCAACAATCCAAAGAACCTCTAGTGGCACAGCAATCAGAACAAGAAGCACCTGTTAATGTGTAAGCATAAAATTCTTTAATATCACTTTTGTTTAATATAATTTTGGTTCACCATAAGTTTGGATTTAGGTTCACTATAAGTTTGGATTTCGGTTCACTATAATGATTAATGTCATTTCTGTTAAATATCATTGTTAAATATGATAATAGTTTGGGATAATTATAGAAATGTTTACTATTTAATGCAGTAGACCTCTGGAACAGCAACAACAGCCCTACGAAGAACTAACAACACAGCAATCCAAACAAGAAGCTCCTGTTGATGTGTAAGTTTTACTGCTTATATAAATACTGATAATGTTTACTGCTTATACATTGTTTAATTATGGTTCAGTTGAAATCAGAAATTAATTCAATAATGTTGTTGTCTTTGGACTCTCTTTTATTTCTTATAGCTGCCATCCAGAATCCAAAAAGCAGGATGTTACGGTGTCTCTTTCGAGTTCTGTTATTGAAGAGTTTTTCAAAGATGACGATGTCTATGAAGTTTCTGATGAAGAACAACAGCAACAATCCTAAGAACCTCCGGTGGCACAGCAATCAGAACAAGAAACTCTAATCTTGTCATCAATTGATAGGTATTACTTGCTTTTCTTTAATAACATTTTTGTTTAATATCATTTTGATTCACTGTAAGTTTGGATTTAGGTTCACTATTAGTTTGGACTTCGGTTCACTATAATGATTAAATATCATTTTTGTTTAATATCTTTGTTAAATATCTATCATCTTGCAGTGCTGCTCAACCTAGGGAAAGGAAAGATGAAATGCCTTCCTTTAACCTTGGGATAAGTCCACCAGCATCTCAACCAAGTCAGCCCTCTCAACCGAGTGTTTCACAGCTTGAAATCCTGGAAGAGGCGGTGGTAGATGCTGGAGTGACAGCAGCATTAAAGTTTGCTAAAGTAACAATTTTAGAACCAACCTTACCAGCTGCTGAAGTTTACAAAACCCCGGAGAAAAAGACAAAAATCACGAACGAGCTAATTGAAAAGTGTTATCATTGGATGACACATGTGAAACAGACAAAAAATGGTGGCAATGAATATGATGCAATATTCGTCTTGAAACATGAGGTACTTTACGAGGGGTTAAGAGAATATTTTATGTCTCTAATGCCTAAATAACAAGTGCATGCCTCGGTAAATTCTTTGCCAGTTGCAATAACGTTAATGATTTTTCTAAATACTCTTATATAGTATATCTCATAAATTTTCATCCTGTAAGTGGTTAGTATACAGAGCATGATTCTTAACCAAATAAAAGTTTGGCGGTATCAGGAACAAATATACATTGTGCCGCTGGATATTGTGGTAAGCTACATTTCTTATTCACTGCTAATTGCTGTTCGGTTGAATGGGAATATTAATATTGATTCACCTGATTGTTATGTGTTTTGTTGAGTTCTTTTGCATGAAGAAAACTTTTCTCATGATGATTGAATGTTTTTCAAGTATTAATCAACACATGAATTGTGTTCGGTTCAGTGCATGAATTGTGTTCGGTTCAGTGCAAATGTGATTTAATTGATATACTTTTTGTAGAATTTTATGCTGGGAACACATGGCGAGTCCTACATTGATAAAAGGACAAATAAGGCCTACCAGTTCAATATTGAACAGTATGCCCACCACCGCCAATTTCTTGACAAAAGAAAACTTGCATTGCATCTATTGTAAGTTCTAATTTCTAAAAATTCTTCGATAATTCTCTTGTTTGCTATTATTTTGACTGAAATATTTTATTATTTTCTCAAACTTCAGCTATTTGTGCCAATTTGAAATGGATCGCATTGGTGGTTGTGGATTGTCGATGTCAATAAAAAGAAATTCTATATACTTGACCCTATCAATAAGCTGCCAGAAAATATACCTGATTTGAGGAAGAGACTGAACAAATTTGTTGCAAGTTATTTTCTTGTAAATTATTCAAATTATTCAGTACATGAAATGAGTTCGGTTGAGTGTTGTTGATTTATTTTTTTTTTAATTTTTGCATACCTTTCAGGGATTAATAATTTCTCAGATGAGGGTTTATGCTAGGGTGGAACCCTTAATGGAGGATGGACTGGGAGTAGAAGCAGAGTATATCCTACTAAATGGTCAACGTACAGAATAAGAATCTTTCTCTTCTATAGTGCTATTTTTAATTTGTTTTATTTTGTACACTATTAATCGTATTATACTCAATTTTTGCTTAGCTATGATTGTGGAATATACATCATGAAATGGCTTGAAACAAATGATCCACAAAAGATCAAAAGCAGAAAGAGATACAAATATAGAGCTTGGACACAAGTTAGTACTTTCTAAATTTATAAACTTCTTTCTTTTCTGATTTCAGTTGGGTTCATTTCTTATGTAACTAATTCCTTTCAATTGAAATGTAGGAAGAGATTGATAACTTCAGGTACCAATATGGTCTGCATATTCTGTTGCATGAAATGAACAAAATTAGAGACCAAGTGATTTGGGAATCTAAAGCAATAAGACTCCCGAAGCCATCTGCTACCCTCTCCAGCCCTTATTATAAATTCACATATGGGGATTTAAAGAGTAAATAGCATATACTATGATTGGCTGTTTGTAATTAACAATATTTTGTTTAACGTGTTTAAAAATAAAAAAAATGCTTACTTCAAATGTACATATGTGAATATTAATCTAAATGTTAATGTTAATATTTATATTTGATTCAAGATGGATTACTCATCTGAGATGTTAATTTATATATCTGTTGGAACTGTTTGGCTTCTATTTTATTCTAGGTTCTCAGTGATTGCAATCACTGTATTTACCAATACATTGCAAACTCCAAAAGAACACAGTGAACTGAAATTAATACACTGGACGAACCGAAAGTTGGAAACACACTAAACCCCTAAACCTCTGAACCCTAAACCCTAAACCCTGAACCCTGAACCTCTAAACACTTAAAACCCTAAAACCCTAACCCCTAAAACCTAAACCCTGAACCCTGAACCACTAACCCTCAACCCTCAACCCTGAACACAGTGAACCGAAATTAATACACTGGGCGAACCTAAAGTTGGAAACACACTGAACCCCTAAACCCTGAACCCTAAACCTTAAACTCTAAACCCTGAACCACTAAACCCTAAACCCTAAACACTAAACCAAGAACCCTGAACACTGAACCCATAAACCCTAAACCCCTTAAAACCCTAACCCTAAATCCTAAACCGTGAACCCCTAAACCCTAAACCCTGAACTCTAAACCCTGAACCCTAAATCCTGAACCCTAAACCCTAGACCCTAAATCCTAAACCCTGAACCCCTGAACTCTGACCCCTAAACCCTGAACACTAATCCCTAAAACCCTAAACCCAAAACCATAATCCCTGAAAATCCATCCAAGAAAGAGTTTTAAAACTCTACCAATGTAAGTTAAAAATAATTATGTTACTCTTTTAGATTTTTTTAATAATTTTTATTTAATTAATCACACGGAAAATGTAATTAGCACTACACCTGATTCCCGTTTCTCAAAACAAATTCTAATTATTCAACTTAGAAATTAATACACTAGACGAATAAAAAAACTGCATATATCAATATAGAATTTCACAAAAAAGTGAATACTCATTAAAGACTAACAATATTCAGAAATTAACCCTGCTATAACCATGGTGAACCAAAATTTGCTCATGAGTGAACAAAAATTTACATTAATAAAAACTAAAACTTGTACAATCCTCTCTTGGATAATTCATATCTGGTGCATTGTAAAGAGTGGAGCTTGACTGAATCGATGATCCAGAGTCTAAAAGGTTCAACTACGAAAGACATAATTAATTGTATATTAGCAAAATGAACAATTGAATTTTTAACTAATCAAAAGCAAGTCAATTTTACCTCGCTTGGAGCTGTCTTTTTCGTTTTCTTCATGGCATTTGAGATCTTTTTTTCTAGGTTTGATCCAAGTCTATTCTTGGGCTGACCTTTTGTTTTGACACGTGGTGGGCTTTGAAGGTCATTCACATTGCTTAATGTCGCTTCTTTGTAGGTTAACAAACTTTTTCCTTTACTTCTCTTTTGATATTCTTCCATATCTGCCATGACCTTGTCAAATATTCGGTGCAAAATTCCAGTCAACTCTTTAGACTCAAATACAAATTCACATATATTGTGCGACCGAAACACCAATTCGTCAAATCTCTTACTTCTTGGCTCCAGTAGAGGTTCATCTTGGCTACTCTTGATGTGTGTATGCCTCCTCTTTATGTTCTTGCTCCAACGTTCTAATATGTATTTTGGTGCCACGTTATCCACTTGCTCAAAGCTTAGGATGCTTAGAGAATGGTGGCACAATATGCCCCTAGACTCAAACAGCAAGCAATGGCACTTTACATCTCGTGATACTGTGTCGTAGGTGACGACAAACTTGTTGAATGTGCAGTTGGAAACTTGCTCTATGACTTCATATGTTGTGAAACCTAAGGTGGAATGCATTGATCTTGTGATACAGTTCACCTTACCTTTGAATTGAGCTTGAACTTCCCTGAACTTCTCATGGGTATCTACATGCTAAAAATGTGCCTCTATTGCTGATTTTGTTGCGCACGGTATCACGGTGTGAAAATCTGCAGCATCGAATTCTCTCTCAGCTTACTAGGCAATTGTCGTATTGCTTTATGAATTATCTCAAGGAGCTATTCCGTGTGATGAACTTATTGAAAAATGAATGCATGCTCTCACTCCTTTGTGTGCTTTTCATCCCGGCCCAAAAGTGGTGATCCAAGTAAATCGGAATCCATATATGCCGATCCTCGTACAGCTCTGCAAACCAAACCGAACCCAAAAGGTCTGGTGATGAACGAATTTTTGATGGTATAGAATTTCACAATTGAAATATCGTTGCAAGTATAGTTTCTAAACCAACAAATAATCCTTTCATGCAAAAAATTGTTTGTCACAAGTACAAACCCCAATAAAAATAACCAAAGTATTCAAACCTCGGGTCGTCTCTCAAGGAATTGCAGGGTAGTATGATTAATTATTGGTTTTGGGTTGTATCTTTGGAGTTTTGAATAATGGACAAGAAATGTAAATGACAAGAAAGTAAATGAGACTCAAATGATAAAAAGGTCTTGGCAAGGGTTGATAGTCAAGGATCTTTATCCTTGTCACTAACCACAACATGATAATTGCAAGGATCAATCTCATTAAGTTATCCTCTAACAAGTAAAGAAAGGTCAAATGAGCTACACCAATCCTAATCCACAAGTCCTAGCCACCTCACTAATTAACATAGTAAAAGCTAGAGTAAATGGATACCAATTATCAATACTTGGACATTAATAACTCAAGTTTACTTAAGTTACCATCCCAATCCAAGAACACAAAATTCTACTATAACATCCTTCTAAGCATTTTATCAAACACTTGGAAGGCATAAAAGGAAAGCAAGATAAGATTGCAAGAAAAGTAGATCTACACTACCAATTGCAAGAAATTAATAACAGTAAAGTAAATCAACAATAAAGGAAATCAAACACAAATTGCATTAAAGAAAAGTAAGGGAAACAAGAGTGCATCAATAACAAAGTAAACAATTACAAGAGTAAAATGCTAAACTAGAGAAAGCAAGGGTAGAAGAATAAGAAATTAGAAAGGAAAAGTGAATCAAAGCATGAATTAAACCTAGATCTAACCTAATTCTTGAGAGAAGAGAGAGCTTCTCTCTCTAGAAAATAACTAAAGCCTCAACACAACTAAACTATGTGCTAATGTTCTAATGTGTTGATCCTCCTCTGAATTCTGCATGTAATAGGCTCAGAAATGAGTTGGATCTGGGCTTGGGAAGCCCAGAAATCGCTCCCAGCGGATTCACTTTAAGTGGGTCACGTGCGAGCACCGATGCGTACGCATGGGTCACGCGTATGCATCGATGACATTTTCTATCCATGCGTACGCGTAGGTCACGCGTACGCGTCACCATGCGACTTCACTTTTCACGCGTGCGCGTCGATCTCAGCATCCCAAATCCTTATTCCTTCATGGATTCTCCGCTATGCATGCTTTTCTCTTCACTTCTTCCATTCAATACTTGCCCTATAAACCTGAGATCACTCAACAAACACGTCACGGCATCGAATGGAATTAAAGTAATTCAAAATCAGCAATTTAAGGGCCTAAAAAGCATGTTTTCACACTTAAGCACAAATAAAGGAGAATCTACAAAACCATGCTATTTCATTGGATAAATGTGAGAAAAGGTCATAAAATCCCCTAAAATCAACACAAGATTAACTCTAAAAATGGGGTTTATCATCTGGTAAACCGAAAACAGTGCATGCTTTGGGAAAAAAGATATGAGTATAAAAATAATTCGAATTGAAATCTCAATTACCCGAAAGCCACTTATTGCCTCCGAGGCCGTACTTTCTAAGGAAATCGATCTAGTTTCTGTCAAATGCTTTTTTTGTGTACGAGTTCCAAACAACATGGCTCATCTCTTGTTCAATTTCGTTGTGTCCCTTGTAGCCATTTAATTTTCTTGGTATCTTCTTCATAATGTGCCAGATGCACCAGTGGTGAATTGTTGTTGGCATGCACAGCTCAATTCCCCTATGAATCAATGCGCATTGATCGATAACAATACCTTTTGGTGCATTCCCTACCATGCAACGTAGCCAACACTCAAATAGCCATTTGAATAATTGGATGTCCTCATTTTTCATCAGTGCGCATCCAAGAAGTGTCGACTGGCCGTGGTGATTTACGCCCACAAAAGAACCTAAAACCAAATTTTACTTGCATAAATAACAAGCACACGGTGGTGAACCAAAATATATACACTCACTGAACATCAAAAATATATTTGAAAGAATTGAATACCTGTTTGTGTCATAGGTGGTGTCAAATGAAACCACATCTCTGAAATAATCAAATACAGCCCTGCTTCTTGCATTAGCCCAGAATGCATGTTTAATGCAGTGATTACCTTCAAGGTTGAGCTTAAAGAAGAAATTTTGGTTCTTCTCTTTCATTCTTACTAGGTACTTCCCAAATTCTTTGGCATCGTCTTCTTCGAAAATATTCCATACTTCCCTTGTGATGTAATTCCTGGCGTCTTTTTCTATAAAACCTAGTTCACTGTGGCTGTCAGCTGCTGCCACAAATGATTGGTAAGTTTTGCTCGGTCTGATTCTGACTTCCTCGTGGATTTCAATGGTGCGACGCACGAACATGCTAAGCTCCCTGTGTTGCTTGAGCATCTCAGCCTGGTCTGGACAACAAGGATGTGAGTGATTCAAAACAACTTTGGAAATTGTCCAAAGACCAACATCCTTCATTATGGAGATATCTTTGATTTCCACATCCCCTCTCTGGTGCATACAATTAGTTGATTCTTAATCTTGTCTCCGTCTCGAGTCGTGTTCCTTATTTTGGTAGACCAGCAAGTTTGGAATAATGTTTGTAGAACTTTCCAGCTTCTTCTAGTGTCTTGAAAATCATTCCCACCTTTGGAACAAATTTTTCATCCACAACACAGTTGGTTTGCACGGTGAACCAAAATCTTAATTATGATTAACTGAAATCTTAGTTACGGTGAAACAATTATATAGTGCTTAGGGAACAAAACAGAATATATTCGTCTAATTCTTTTTAGACTCCTTTCTGCATACCGAACCGAACACATACACATGGTGAATCAACTCTTTAGTACTTACCGAACCGAAAAGTTACTCACAGTTACTCACAGTTACATATTATCAATTCAATTCAATTCAATTCAGATATAGATCACCTCAGTCCATTCAATTCACTTCAAATAAAATTATCAATTTCATTCCATTGAATTCGATTCAAAATTCAATAATCCAAACCTTATCAAATTGATGCGTTTCGGAAGAATTATCCAAATCGCACTTATTCAACTTATTTGAAGTTGATTCATTCATTATTTCAATTCAGAAGTGCAGATCAAAGAAGAAAACAAAGAAGAAGATGAACGACAAAGCTAATTACGTTGAAGTCAATCCAGATCTATAATGTAAGACCCAGAAATTTCAGAAAATGTTATTATGAGCTAATTTTAATTTATTTATTCATTAAAGACTCTATTTTCAGAAATTATTTTATTAAAAGTAATTAAATCAAGTTTTAATAATTAAAATAGAAATTTTACTTAATTTTGCCCTAACAAACCAAAGAAAGAAAAAAAAAGAAAAGAGAAATAGGAAGGAATGAAGAATCAGAAGGGGGAAATATGGAAGGAGGGAAGAGAGGGAGAAACAGAGATAGAGAAGAGAAGGAGGGAAGGGGGACGCGCTATCGCCGGGGAACCTCGCCAACACCACGACTGACAAGGAAGAAAGAGAGAGAGATTGACGGAAGCCTCAATACATCACGGAGAGGGAGGCTTCGTCCTCTAGGCCCAACCACCGTTGTTCTACGATCGTCACCGACGTTCATGCCGCTGTCATTCCTTGCGCTGCCAAGCCGCCGTCGCAGAGAGAGGAGGGTGACACAGAGGAAGGGCCTTCGAGGAGAGAGAGCGCGAGCTAGAGAGAGAAAACCTGAACCAAGGAGCGTGAGAGAAAGTTGCTGACACACTTCCATCCTTCGCCGCCGCCGCGGCGTCGCCATAGCCACCATGAAGCTCATCGTCGTCGTCGAACCTAGCAACGGAAAAACCAGGGGAAGATGAGAGAGGAGGTTGCATGGTGGGTGGTCACCACGACGCGGCCGCTATTGTTGCTGTTTCTTGCTGCGGTTCTGTTGCCGGGGTCCATTGCCGTTGCCGCTAAGGTCTTCCGTCATCACCGGAGCCGCTACGGATACTACTGCCGCTTTATTTCCACGTTTTTCCTTTATTACAGTAAGCACCTCTATTCTGAAATCCTCATAGCTAGTGTATATGTATTATATTCTGAGTTTGGTGAAAATCTTGATATTTTGGTAACGTAGGGTCGAGTCCTGGTTATTGCAAGTCGCAATTGAAGCTGCCGCTGCTGCGGGTTGGAAGGAAAAAGAGTTTTGTCACGTAGTTGAGTCACGATCGAGGTAGGGGTTTTTCTTAAAATTTATTTTATATTACAGAGTTGTAATAAATAGATATTGATGCAAAAATATATTTTTGTGATTATGTTTATCTTGTGGATGAGGCTGTTTGATTGTTTAAGTGATGTACAGTTGTTGATAAGAAATGGGTTTGAAAAGTTATTTACTTGGTTATTATGAAAAGTGTTTTTTCTTGGTTTTGGAGTTAACGCGGTTTGATTTTGAGTTGGTCTGATTTTATAAATGATTTAATATTTGAGCTGGTTTGATTTTAAAAAGAGTTTTATTATTGGAATTGGTTCGATTTGAAAATAATTTGATGTTGGAACTGGTTGAATTTTGGAAAATGATTGAGATTTGGAAATGGTTGAGAAAGGGTTTGAGGAATGTTTGGATGGGACTCGAAAAGGATGGCAGAGTCCGAGTTTTAGAGGAGATGCTGCCGAAATTTTATAAAATTGGAAGTTTCACCTGAAGTAATTAGTTAAAAAGATTTAGTTTTTAAATGTTATACGTTTTAAGATTGATTTATTTAGAAAAGAAAGAATTATGTTTTGGACTGAGATTGTTGATTAATGGAGCGAAAAGAAGGATGATAAGGATTGACTTTGAAATATGATTTTTGAATGAATTTGGAAATGAGATATGGATTGACGAGTGATGATGATATTGAGAATGGCTTAGATATTGATGAATGATTATGTATGATACTTGGCTTGAATGATTAAATGATCTGAGATATGAGATTCCCTTGATAAAGTGCTGTGGCTTGCCACCACGTGTACCAGGTTGAAAGCTCGATACTCTGTTGACCCTACGACGTAAGGGTGACCGGGCACGTATAAATTCCCGGGAATGTTAACTCCCATTGAGAAATATTGATTATTTGAGAAAAAGCTATGCATAGACTCATGGGGATGCACGTCGGGGGACAGTCTAAGGTTTTCGGAGTTGTCGGGTTTGCTGGATAACTGACAGATGAGCTCATTAGCCATAGGACAGGCATGCATCATATGCATTTGTATGCTTTGTTTGGGTTTGAACTTGTTTTGGTTTGCCTAATTGTTAAACTGTTCTTAACTGCTACCTAAACTATTTGCTATAACTGCTACCTAAACCTGTGCTTTTCTTGTCTGTCTTGCCTGTGTTTGTCCTGGTGTGCGACGTTTGAGAATGAACTTTGGTGCTGAATTGATAATTGTGTTGATTGATTGAGTGATTGGTTTCTGATTGAGATTTTCTTATAAGAAAAGAAAGATTTTTTTGGATTTCTAAAAGATTAAACATTGTTTCTTTGAAAAGGTTTTGAACAATTAGCTATTGGTTTTTAAAAAGATTCATAAGGTAATAATAATCACTGAACTTGAAAACAGATTTCTTATTAAATATCTTCTTATGACAATTCTGAAACTCCGTGGTGAGACCGTGTGGTTAGGTTCTCACCCCCGACAGCTTTACCTTTTCAGGAACCGGATGAAGAAGCATTATGAAGAGTTATACTGCGTTTGGTTTATATGTTATTGTATTAATTAGATTATTTTCTTCCCTCGTCTTTGTTATTACAATTTTGTAAGAGAGATAGGAGTTGTATGTTTTATATGTATATTATATTATAAGATATTATGTAAGAAGTCTTGTATATGAATATATGCCTGCTTGTTTTTTTTAAGATAAAGTATTTATTTCTGGTTTTTAAAGAAATCAGCGATACGGTGTCGAGTCACAGGCTCCTATAAAGTAGTCGTAACACTTCTTGCTATCAGCGTAGCGCAGCCGGAAGCGTGACATTTTGGTAGTGAGGGTGTTACACATAATGTAGAGAAGAAAAACGCAAATAGAGGAGAACAACGAATTTAATTAGGTTGAAGAAGAAGAAGGAGAACAGGAAAACGAAGAAGAAGAAGAACAAGAAGAAGAACGCGAAAAAGGTTTACGTTATATGGAAAGGTTTATGTTGAGAAAGGTTGATCACGCAAAATAAGGATTACATTATATACGTTATATGAGGCGCGTGTAAAACAAACGAGTGTGTAGGTGTGAAAAAACGCGTGGAGTGGACGGTACTTGGATACCATCCATGTAATTTTTACATGGATGTAGAGCTTTTCCGTTTAAAAAATCTATAAAAAAATTATTTCTTTCTCTTTTTATTAGCCGAATTCAGTTATAGAAAAGAAAAATTAGAATAAAATTCAAGATTTAAAAAAATTAGAAAAAGATAGAGAATCAAGTTATTAAAAATTAAACCGTCTTTTATGTTAGGAAATTAGATTCTTTTCTTACTTTTTTTTTTGTGATGTCTATCTATGGCGGACCTCCCAAGGATCAGGAATTGTCATTTTAACTCTTCTTGGGAAATTCTATCCACGAACACAAAATTTATGGCTAACAGATATTGTTCACTATCATTTAGCTATTGCATATATTTTTCTTGTTGCTGGTCATATATATAGAACAAATTTTGGGATTGGACACAGTATCTTAGTATTGAGCTAGCCCAATATTAATCTTATCATGACCTTATTGTTATTTTAAAATAATAAAAAGAAGAAACTAATATTATAGAATTTAATGAAAATAAATAGTTAAATTTAATAAAAATAAATAGTTAAATTATAAATAATCACTTTAAAGTTTGAGCCTCTTGCATATCAAAATTGTCCTGCAATATATTGATACGAGGATTTTTCATTCCATCCTAATGCAAAGGTACTTTAGATAAATTTTAAATTGTAATTACATATTTAATGTTCAATAATGCTCTATATTCATGTAAAAAATGCATCCAAGTTATCAAAGTATATCAAGATAGACGTGCCTCCAACACCCCTCCCACTCGTTTGTGATACACGCGCTGCATATAACGTAAACCTTCTCTATTGCAACCTAAACCTTCTGCTCTCTTAGTTCTTCTCTACTCGCGTTCTTCTTTATTGATCTGCATTGCCTTTAACGTAATAAGCTTCGTCGTTCTTCTCTGATCACGCTTATCTTCTTCGTTTTCTTCTTTCGATCTGCTTACGTTGTATTTATCTTCTTCCTATTCTTCTTCGTTTTCTTCTTCGATCTGCACATCTCAATCGAAACAATGAATGATTCAACTTCAAATCATTTGAATGAGAGCAATTTGGATTATTCTTCTGAAATGAATCAAATGGATGAAGTTTGGATTATTCAATTTTGAATCGAATTGAATGGAATACAATTGCTAATTTGAATTGAATTGAATTAAATGGATGCAGGTGTTCTGAATTGAATTGAATTGAATTAATAATCTCAAAAATATAGACACATGTGTTTTGAATTCGATTTTATATAATGGATAATGTTTCGTTTATTCAGTACTATATAATTGTTTCACCATAATAACGTGTTTGATTCATTCTGCAGAAAGCTGTTTGAATTTGATTTTATATAATGGATAATGTTCTGTTCATTTAGTACTATATGATTGTTTCACCATGATAACGTGTTCGGTTCATTATGCAGAAAGCTATTTGAATTTGATTTTATATAATGGATAATGTTCCATTCATTTAGTACTATACAATTGTTTTACCATAATGACGTGTTCAATTCATTATGCAAAAAACTGTTTGAATTTGAATTTATATAATGGATATTGTTCCATTCATTTAGTACTATACAATTGTTTCACCATAATAACATGTTCGGTTCATTCTGCAGACTAGGTGTGTTGTGGATGAACAATTTGTCCCAAAGGTCGGGATGATTTTCAAGACATTAGAAGAAGCCGGAAAGTTCTACAAAAATTATTCTAAACTTGCCGATTTTTCTACCAAAATAAGGAACATGACTCGAAAGGGAAACAAGATTAAGAATCAACTAATCGTATGCAGCAGAGAGGAGAGGTGGAAATCCAAGATATCTCCAACTCTGAAGACAAATCTCTCAGCCGGCATAAACTATCCAGCCAGGTTCTACGTATGCATATTGAAGAACATCGATCTCTGGACAATTTCCAAAGTCGTTCTGAATCATTCACACCCCTGCTGTCCAAACCGGGTAGAGATGCTCAAACAACACAGGGAGCTAAGCAAGTTCGTGCGTTGCACCATCGAAACCAAGGAGAAAATGAGAATCGGACCGAGCAAAACTTACCAATCATTTGCAGCAACAACCGGTAGTCACCGGGAACTAAGTTTTATAGAAAAAGACGTATGGAATTACATCACAAGGGAAGTACGAAATGTTTCCTAACAAGACGATGCCAAAGAATTTAGCAAGTACCTACTAAGAATGAGCGAGAAGAACCAAAATTTCTTTTTCGAGCTCAACATTCGAAGGCGATCACTCCATCAAAAAAGCATTCTGGGCCGACGCAAGAAGCAGGGCTGCATGTGAGTATTTCGGAGACGTGGTTTCATTTGACACCACCTACAACACAAATAGGTATTCGGTTCACCCAAATTAAGTCTTTACATTCACCAAATCTACACATTTTGGTTCATCACATTGTGAGAGTGTCCATTTATGCAGGTACAATCTAGTTTTTTGTTCTTTTGTGAGCATGAATCATGACAGTCAGTCGACACTTCTCAGATACGCCCTAATGAAAAATGAGGATACCCAATCATTCAAATGGCTATTCGAGTGTTGGCTCCGTTGCATGGGAGGGAAGGCACCAAAAGGTATTCTCACCAACCAATGCACATCGATGCAAAGAGCCATCGAGATGTGCATGCCAACAACAATTCACCGGTGGTGCATTTGGCACATCATGAAGAAGATCCTAAACAAACTAAACGGCTACAAGCGACACGAAGAAATAGAACAAAAGATGAGCCACGTCATTTGGAACTCGTTCACAAAAGATGCATTCAACAGAAACTAGAACGATTTCCACACAAAGTACGGCCTCGGAGGCAACAAGTGGCTCTCAAGTAACCAAGGTTTTAATTCGAATTATTTTCACGCTGTTACTTTTTCAATTTAAACGTGCACAGATTTTGGTCTATCCTAGCTCATGTTTTCGGTTCATTATGTAGAGCTATACGAAGATCGGCATATATGGATTCAAGTTTACCTGGATCACCACTTCTGGGCCGAGATGAGAAGCACACAAAAGTGCGAGAGCTTGCACACATTTTTCAACAAGTTCATCACACGCAATAGCTCCTTGAGTCAATTCGTGAAGCAATACGACAATTGCCTAGCAAGCAGAGAGCAAAGAGAGAGAAAGAGAGAGAATTCGATGCTGCAGATTTTCACACCGTGATACCGTGCATAACAAAATCACCAATAGAGGCCTAGTTTCAGCACGTGTATACCCACAAGAAGTTCAGGAAAGTTCAAGGAAAATTCAGAGAAAAGGTGAACTGCATCACAAGATCAATGCATTTCACCCTAGGTTTCACAACATACGAAGTCGTAAATCAGGTTTCTAACTCCACATTCAACAAGTTATTCGTCACCTACGATGCAGTATCACGAGAGGTAAAGTGCCAGTGCCTGCTGTTTGAGTCAAGAGGCATACTGTGCCGCCATTCCCTGAGCGTCTTAAGCTTCGAGCGAGTAGATAACGTGACACTGAAATACATACTGGAACGCTAGAGCAAGAACATAAAGAGGAGGCATACACACATCAAGAGCAACCAAGATGAGCCGCTACTGGAGCTAAGAAGCAAGAGATTCAATGATTTGGTGTTTTGGTCACACAATATCTGTGAATTTACGTCAGAGTCCTAGGAGCTAACCGGAATTTTGCACCGAGCCTTTGACAATGTCATTACCGAGATGCAAGAATATCAAGAGAGAAGTGATAAACTACTATTTTACGGTTTATCTTGTGTTTAATTGAGTGGTTTCATCAAGTCTTTACCTACTTATTCATATGATTTGCATGATTTTACAATCCCTTCCTAGTTTTGTTTTATGGTTAAAAACTTACTTCCTAGAGATCTTTAATTTGTATATTTTAATTCTCCTTTATACCATTCGATGCCGTGATCCGTGTGTTAAGTGTTTCAGGCTTTATAGGGCAGGAATGGCTTAGAGGATAGAGAGGAAGCTTGCAAAAATGGAAGGAACACAAGAAACCAAGGAGATAACCAGTGAGCATCGACGCGCACGCATGGCTCACACGTGCGCATGACATGGAGAAAATTGCAACGACGCGTGCGCATGCCTGACGCGTACGTGTGGGTTGGAGTTTGCACAAAAGACACGCACGCGTGGATGAAGCGTATGCGTGACACGCCAAAACGACCAGCGACGCGCACGCGTGACTGATGCGTTCGCGTGACATGCGCGATCTGCAGAAATAATAGAAAATGATGGGGGCGATTTTGGGCCAAGTTTTGACCCAGTTTCTGGCCCAGAAACACAGATTAGAGTCAGGGAACATGCAGAGACTCAAGACACATTCTCATTAGCATAGTTTTAGGTTTTTAGATCGGAATCTAGAGAGAAAAATTACTCTTCCTCTAGGTTTTCTTTACATTCATAGTTTATTACTTTTGCTTTTGGATATTGAAGAGTCATCACCTCCGTTGAAGATGCTATACTAGTTTGTTTCCTTACTCTTTTATTTATTCCATATTCTTAATTCTTGTTTAAAGTTACAATTGGATTATTTTCATGGATTGTTAATGAAAAGGATTACTTTTAGTTTTAATTAAATTGCAGTTATTGTCTATCATATCTTTCTTTCATTCCCTTTTTAATTCTATGCAAGTAATTTTCATGTCAATGGAGTAGATTCCCAACTTGACATGGGGGTTGATTAAGAGGAGACACTTGAGTTGGAATGCTTAAGTGATTAGTTAAATTGGAAGTATTTGGCTAATTCTATATTTACTAACGCTAGACCTTCCTAAGGGAGAGGACTAGGATTTGCGAATAAGAGTTAGCTCAATCACTTGACTTTCCTTTATTTAGTAAAGGTTAACTAAGTGAAAACAACAACCTCTTTATACTACACTTGAGAAATTTCCAACAAGGATAGAACTTCCAATTAATCATTCCCCCAGTCAAGGCTTTTTAATTGAAACATATATTTCTCTTTTAAATTACAATTATTTATTTTCTGTCATTCAACTCTCAAAATCTTCGGAAAACTCCTGATTAATAACTTAGCACCCTTTCTAGAAACTCGTTGGGAGATGACCTGGGACTCATACTCCCAGTATTTTTTATTCTAAACTTTTGTGACAACCTTTCTAAATTGATGAGGCAGATTTTTGCTGGTTAAGAACTATACTCGCAACGCTGTTCTTATATTATAATCTCTTAATTGGTCTAATTTCTGCCACAAATCAATTTTTTGTGCCGTTGCTAGGGAGTTGCAATTGTGTGCTGAATTATTAATTAGTGTACATATTTCTATTTTATTTGCATATTTTGTTTTATTTTATTACCATGATCTGTATGTTTCTTTCATTGAATGACGCGTTCAATGCCTGATCCGAGCTTAGCTGCATTTGATCCTGAAATTGAAAGAACTCTTTTATGTATTAGGCGAGCTCGGCGCAGGTTAGCCTCAGAGGATGGTGAAGTGATTGTTATCGATTCACTAGTCTCATCTGAGGGCGAATCTGAACCGCCATCTGAGGAGGAAACAAGCTCCTTTACTACTGATTTAGTTGATTCACGTGCAGATAGGATGGCAGCACCTAGGAGGATTACTGGTACGGTGAAATCGTGATCTCAACACTTCTTCACAACTCCGCATAACTAACCAGCAAGTGCACTGGGTCGTCCAAGTAATAAACCTTATGTGAGTAAGGGTCGATCCCGTGGAGATTGTCGGTTTGAAGCAAGCTATGGTCATCCTTGTAAATCTCAGTCAGGCGGATTCAATTGGTTATGAGGTTTTGATAATTAAAACATAAATAAAACATAAAATAAATAACGTTATGTAATTCACTGGTGGGAATTTTAGATAAGCGTATGGAGATGCTTTGTTGCTTCTGAACCTCTGCTTTTCTATTGCCTTCTTCCAACCATGCGTTACCTCCTTCCATGGCAAGCTGTATGATCCTCTCGGATGAAAACAAATCCATATGCGATGTCACTGCACGGCTAATCATCTGTCAGTTCCCACCAGCATCAGAATAGGACCATTGTCCTTTTGCACACTGTCACTGCACCCAACATTCCCAAGTTTGAAGCTCGTCACAGTCATCCCTTCCCGGATCCTACTCGGAATACCACAGACAAGGTTTACACTTTCCGAATTTTAGGAATGCTGCCAATGGTTCTAACTTATACTACGAAGGTTCTAATCTCAGATCTAGATGCTCTGTTGTCAGGAGAGACGATGTGGATCGTTGATTAGAAACCCAAGAGAATATACTCCGGCTGTCGTCCAATGACTACGTTGAACATCATGTAGATCGCTTTGTGGTTGTCATGCACGCTGATAAACCACTATTTTATGGTTTATCTTGTGCTCAATTGAGTGGATTTTATCAACTCTTTACCCACTTATTCATACTATTTGCATGGTTTTACAACTCCTTCCTGATTTTGTGCTATGATTGAAAACATGCTTCTTTGATCTTATATTTGCTTATTATTAATTCTCTCTTATTACCATTAGATGCCTTGATATGTGTGTTAAGTGCTTTCAGAGATTATAGGGCAGGAATGGCTTGGAGGATGGAAAAGAAGCATGCAAAAGTGGAAGGAGTACAAGAAGTTGAAGAAACTGCAAAGCTGTCAGCCTGACCTCTTCGCATTCAAACAGTCATAACTTGAGCTACAGAGGTCCAAACGACGCGGTTTTAGTTGCGTTGGAAAGCTAACGTCCGGGGCTTCGATTTGATATATAATATGCCATAGTTGCTCTGACGCTAGGCGACGCGACCATGTGCTCCATGCGGACACGTCGCAGTGACGGAAATTCAGCATGTTGAATTCGCAATCAGCGAATTCTGGGTTGTTTCTGACCCAGTTCTCGGCCCAGAAAATACAGATTAGAGGCTATAAAGTGGAGGAATGCATCCATTCATAAGGATGCTCTCATATTTACAATTTTAAGATTTAGATGTAGTTTTTAGAGAGAGAGGTTCTCTCCTCTCTCTTAGGATTAGGATTTAGGATTTCTCTTAGTTTTAGGAGCGACTCTCAATCACAGGTTCTTTATTTTTATTTATTTTCCCAATTTAATTTATGAACTTTTCCATGTTATGATTTGAATATTTTATTTAATATAATTTGAGGTATTTCAGGCTTATGATTGCTCTCTTTAATTTATTAATGCTCTGTGTTTATCCAAGTTATTTTCATTCAAGTAGACTTTCTTCCCTTTTGGCTTTGGTTGAATCATTGGAAACACTTGAGTTATCAAATTCATTGTTGATTGAAAATTGAAATTCTTCAAGAATTAATTCGAGTTCCAATAACTCTAGCCTTTCCCAAGGAAAGACTAGGGCTTGAGGAATAAAAATTAATTCATCCACTTAACTTACCTTCATAGTTAGAGGTCAACAAAGTGGGAGAAAAATCCAATTCTCATTACAATTGATAAGGATAACCAGAATAGGACTTCCTGTTTTCATACCTTGCCAAGAGTTTATTTTATAGTTATTTATTTATTTTATTCTTCTTATGCAACATACTGCTCCCTAATTTCTAAAACCCTAATTTACAAACTCATAACCAATAATAAGAACATACCTCCCTGCAATTCCTTGAGAAGACGACCCAAGGTTTAAATACTCGGTTATCAATTTTAAAGGGGTTTGTTACTTGTGACAACCAAAACGTTTGTACGAAGGAATTTTTGTTGGTTTAGAGACTATATCTACAACGCGACTGTTTTTATGAAATTCTTTGCTGGCAAAAATCCTAACGTCAAAATGGCACCGTTGTCGGGGAATTGCGAACGTGTGCCTTATTATTGGTTATTGTAAATATTTGCTTTTTACTTGCTTATTTGTTTTTATTTTTATTTTTATTTTTTTTTACTTTTTCGTAAATTAAGAAGTTATTGGTTTTTTATTTAGTTATTAAAAATTTTTCAAAAAATTTTTTTCTTGGTGTTCATCTTGATCTTCAAGTTGTTCTTCGTGTTCATCTTGACCTTCAAGTTGTTCTTAGTTGTTTTCTTCGTTTTGATCTAAAATTTTTTAAGTTTGTTATCATTTTGTTGTTTTTCTCTTTCCTTATTAAATTCAAAAATTCAAAATTTAAAAAAAAAATCAAATTTCAAAATTCAAACTTAAAAATTTTCAAAATTCAAATTTAAAAATTTTCAAATTTCAAAATTCAAATTTCAAAAATTAAAAATTCAAAAATTCAAATTTCAAATTTCAAAAATTTAATTTTCAAATTTCAAAATTTAATTTTTAAATTCAAAATTTAAATAACCTTTTAATTTAAAATTGCTTTTATTTTTGTTTTTAATTTTTATTTGCTACTATGAACTCTCACCCCTTTGGCTACGAGTCTGGTTACAATTATGTTGCAGGAAGAGAAAATTACAAGGAGAACAGGCATCAAGGTTGGAACAATCAAAGATGGGAGGAGCCACAAGGATTTGAACAACCCTCATGGCAACAACCACCTCCAATGGACTATCAACAACCACCACTATATGCCTATGAACCCTCTCCTCAACATAGCTTTGGACCACCATACTCACAAGCCCCTTACCACCAAACACCCTCATATGATCCTAACCCTTACCCACCATACCAACCACCTTATGAGCTATATAAACTATATCAAGAACCACCAATTCCCTATGTACCATGTCCATATCCATCACCTCAAGACTCAACAGAGCGTCTCACGGAAACATGTGCAAAACTTCAAGCAACCATTTGCCAACTAGATTAAGCAATAAATCAATTAGCTTCCCGACATTCGGACACTCAAGGAACCCCCATGGCTTCATGTGGACAATCTAATGAAGAACGTAGCATGAAGGAGATACTAGAAACTCCAGTGGACAGTACGGAGCATGACTTTGTATTGAAACAAGTGGAGAAAGCTGTAATTATTAAAGAGGAAGAAGTGGTTGAAGACTTAGGAGATGCTGAACCTCCATGGGAAAGTCAAGACATAGAACCTCCTTCCAAGACGGTTGCATTTGATGTTAAGGAAGGTGTACAACCTCCAAGGCAGATCGTGGTTGAAGACTTTGTAGAGGTTGATCAAGAGATGGAGATTCAAGAAGAAAAAGTACTACCTCCCATGCCCTTGGTAAGTAATGAAGAAGAGATTGAATTGGAAGAAAGCTACCAAGAGGAAGAGGTTGAAATTAAAGAAGTTTGCAAAGAGGTGGAAATTGTCAAAGAGCACAAGAGAGTAGAGCTTGAAATCACATTGCCAAAGTTATTGGAGACCCCTCCCCCTAAGTTGCCATCATCCTTCACGACATTCAAGTGGGTAAAATTCATATCCCTTAGCTTTCTGATTCCACTTGAATATGGGCTACTGGAGACGGATGGTCAACTTAGAGCTCTTTGTGGCATTAAGAGTAAGAGGAAGATGGTCAGTGGTAAGAATTGTCCTACAAGGTTCATTATGGTTGGAAGCTTTAAGTTTAAACGCAAGGGTTGGTGTAAAGCTCAATTGAATGGGTCTAGGAGGTTGTTTGGACGCTTTAGTGAGAATTCTAAAGCTGAACCACCCGGATGGAATCATGATAATCAACTTGAAGACGGGTGTAAAAGCAAAATTTGGGATCTTGGAATCTGCTCTGACATCTGCCACCCCAGGAGCCTAAGAATCTGTTTGAAGCTTCTTAAGGGCTTTACATGCCTAGTTTGGGACCCCGGAGGTTACTGGAGATACAAACATTGGTGGAGATTCCTGGATGAGTTCAAACATAAGCCACCATAACAGGGAGCTCACCAAATGTCCAACTTAAGGACTTTAACTAAAAGTGCTAGGTGGGAGACAACCCACCATGGTATGATCGTTCCTTTTCAATTTTAATTTTATTTCGTTTTGTTTGTTTTTGAGTTTAATTTTATTTTATTTCATTGAACCTGGAATTTCTCATAACATCCATATCATTTTGCATCCTGCATAAAAAAAAAAAGAGAAGCACGCACGCGACGCAGCAGCGTCGCTGACGCGTCCGCGTCATGTGGAAAAAATGGCTCCCACGCGACCGCGTCACTCACACGGCCACGTGACCTGGAAATCGACGTACGAAGGGTGCACGACCGAAATTTGTGCGAGAGTGGTGCTGGACTGGTGCTGACCGCACACGCCTTACCACGCGGACGCATGGCTCACGCGTCCGCGTCATATCCCCATGATGGCCACTCACGCGACCGCGTCACCCTGGATTTTGGCAATACCAAGTTTCGAACAGAGAGTTGTGCGACCGCGAGGCTGCACTCGCGCCACTAGCACAAATCAAGTCACGCGATCGCGTGCCCCACGCGTCCGCGTCACCTGACCTTATTGCGCACCACGCGACCGCGTCACCCACGCAACCGCGTCGCCAGCGTCACACAACCTATCCAGATTAGTGCCAATTTTCCTATCTTTTCTTCTCTAATCCTAATTTCTTCTATCTTTTCTTCTCCCTCCTTTCTTACTTACTTCTTCTTTCTTTCCCTTCTCATTCTTCTTATCTTTCATTTTATTTTATTTAATTTATTTGCATACTTTCATTCATTGCATATTTTTATTTTTGTAAATTTATTATTTTACCATTGGTGTTCAAATGTTCTTATTCAACTGTTACATCTTTTCTGGTATTTTCTTGGTGCTTAGTGACTTATTTTATTTTGGATAGGTAATATTATTTATATCAAATCTTTTATACCTGTATTACTTTTACATTGACATGAATTTATATTATCTCTCCTTACCCACACTCTCTTCCCTATTTTTGCAAATTTTTGCATTCTTGATTTGCCATGTACTTCTACTGTTTTCTCATTTGCATGTTGTAGCTACCATGTAATTGAGACCCTTTTTATCTGGCATTAACACCCATTTTTTTATTTTCTATCTTTATTTCTGGGTTACTGTTCTTCTTTTTCTCTTCTTTCAGGCTGGCCACCAAAGACGGAAAAAGGGAGAAACTTCTAAAAGGGAAGACAAACAAGTCCATCTGCACAATCCTTGAAGAAAAGCATCAGTTGGAACAACCCGTCCACCTGCACATCTCAGCATGCACCGAGGACGGTGCAATCTTTAAGTGTGGGGAGGTCGATACCGATCTCCATGGGTTAGTACTTTCCTGTCTCAACACCAATGTTTAAATTTTCTTTGTAGTTAGTTGTTGTATTTGCATGTTTGTTTGATTTTGTGCATATTTTACCACTTGGTTGAAAATAATATTTTCTTTTTTAAGAAACCTTTTAGACTATTTCACTAATTTGAATAAAATTTAATGTTACACTTGTTTGAAGAAATATTATACTGGAACATGGTTTAGAGCTTGAACACACAAAACCTGTGAGATTTTTGAGCCTATTTGAATTGGTTGCATTTTATCAACCAAAATTTTGTTTTAGTGTGTATTTTTCTCTCTAAAATTGTGATCTTTGTCTTGCTTGATTCTATATTTCCATGGTTTGATGTATGCATGCACTTATATGATTGAGGCCTTTGTTTCACTAAGCTTACATACCCATATGGCCTTAACCTTTCATTATCCTTTGCAAACCAATGTTGAGCCTATTATACCCCTTTGTTCTTTACTTTAGCACATCATTAACTCTAAGCGAAAAACAATAATGTCCTTAATTTGAATCCTTGGTTAGCTTAGACTAGTGAGAGTGCTCATAAATTAAGTGTGTGGAAGTGAATTTGGAAACATTTGGTTTGAGAATTGAGTATGTTAGAGTTTTTTGAAAATGTGAAAAAAAAATGTTTAGGACATGATTCATGCATCCAATAATTTAATCATATGCATTGAGAAAAATAAAAGAAAAGAAAAAAAAATATATATATATATAAAGAAGAAGAAGTGAGAAAAAGAATAAAAAGAGCAAATAAGAAAAAGGGGACAAAATGCCCCAAAGTAAATGTTGAAAGCAATGCATATGTACTGTACTAAAATTAGAATGCATGAATATGTGGAAAACATGGTTAATGGATAGTTAGATGTTGTATTATGATTACATGGATTGTCTAAGTTAGGTGGAAAAGTTTAAGTTAATTAAGGATTCAGATTTTAGTCCACTTGGCCAAATACAATCCTACCTTGACCCTAACCCCATTACAACCCTTAAAAGACCTCTTGATATGTGTATCTATGCATTAAATTTATGTTGATTGTTAGATGAATAGAAAGCCTTAGAAAGCAAGGTTAGTAGAGAATTGAGAGAATCGAATCTAAAACACTTGAGTGATTAGAGTGCATACACTTCCAGTGAGGGTTTGATGCTCGATTCTTTGTTCCCGGCTTTCATGAGCTATTTTCTTCTACAAGTCTATTTGTACTTCATTTTCATGATTTGAATTAGTGAAATCCAGTTCATATTTATTCTCAGAGAATTTATTTACTTTTAAACCAAGTAGGTAGAATCATTTTTGCATGTAGTTGCATTCATATAGATAGGTTGCATTGCATACTCTCTATCATTCCTCTTTATCTTTATAGCTTCTCTTGAGCTTAGCATGAGGACATGCTAATGTTTAAGTGTGGGGAGGTTGATAAACCACTATTTTATGGTTTATCTTGTGCTCAATTGAGTGGATTTTATCAACTCTTTACCCATTTATTCATACTATTTGCATGGTTTTACAACTCCTTCCTGATTTTGTGCTATGATTGAAAACATGCTTCTTTGATCTTATATTTGCTTATTATTAATCCTCTCTTATTACCATTAGATGCCTTGATATGTGTGTTAAGTGCTTTCAGAGATTATAGGGCAGGAATGGCTTGGAGGATGGAAAAGAAGCATGCAAAAGTGGAAGGAGTACAAGAAGTTGAAGAAACTGCAAAGCTGTCAGCCTGACCTCTTCGCATTCAAACAGTCATAACTTGAGCTACAGAGGTCCAAACGATGCGGTTCTAGTTGCGTTGAAAAGCTAATGTCCGGGGCTTCGATTTGATATATAATATGCCATAGTTGCCCTGAGGCTAGGCGATGCGATCGCGTGCTCCATGTGGACACATCGCAGTGACGGAAATTCAGCATGTTGAATTCGCAACCAGCGAATTCTGGGTTGTTTTTGACCCAGTTCTCGGCCCAGAAAATACAGATTAGAGGCTATAAAGTGGAGGAATGGATCCATTCATAAGGATGCTCTCATATTTACAATTTTAAGATTTAGATGCAGTTTTTAGAGAGAGAGGTTCTCTCCTCTCTCTTAGGATTAGGATTTAGGATTTCTCTTAGTTTTAGGAGCGACTCTCAATCACAGGTTCTTTATTTTTATTTATTTTTCCAATTTAATTTATGAACTTTTCCATGTTATGATTTGAATATTTTATTTAATATAATTTAAGGTATTTCAGACTTATGATTGCTCTCTTTAATTTATTAATGCTCTGTGTTTATCCAAGTTATTTTCATTCAAGTAGACTTTCTTCCCTTTTGGCTTTGGTTGAATCATTGGAAACACTTGAGTTATCAAACTCATTGTTGATTAAAAATTGGAATTCTTCAAGAATTAATTCGAGTTCCAATAACTCTAGCCTTTCCCAAGGAAAGACTAGGGCTTGAGGAATAAAAATTAATTCATCCACTTAACTTACCTTCACAGTTAGAGGTCAACAAAGTGGGAGAAAAATCCAATTCTCATTACAATTGATAAGGATAACCAGAATAGGACTTCCTGTTTTCATACCTTGCCAAGAGTTTATTTTATAGTTATTTATTTATTTTATTCTTCTTATGCAACATACTGCTCCCTAATTTCTAAAACCCCTAATTTACAAACTCATAACCAATAATAAGAACATACTTCCCTGCATTTCCTTGAGAAGACGACCCGAGGTTTAAATACTCGGTTATCAATTTTAAAGGGGTTTGTTACTTGTGACAACCAAAACGTTTGTATGAAGGGATTTTTGTTGGTTTAGAGACTATATCTACAACGTGACTATTTTTATGAAATTCTTTGCTGGCAAAAATCCTAACGTCACACGCGATCTTGGCTAAGCGAGTAACGAAGATTGGGTGATTATCACGGGTCACCCCTTCATTCTGACTTAACTGAATTAAGTATGAGAGTATATCTTGGGGAAGAAGTAGACATGAATTGAATAGAAAAACAGTAGTAATTGCATTAATTCATGAAGAACAGCAGAGCTCCACAGCTTAATCTATGGGGTATAGAAACTCCACCGTAGAAAATACATAAGTGAAAAAGGTCTAGGCATGGCCGTGAGGCCAGCCTCCAAACGTGAAAATAGTCTATGATAGCATATGATCAACCAAAGACATAAAATAAATCTCTAAAAGTAGTTTTTATACTAAACTAGTAGCCTAGGGTTATAGAAAATGAGTAACTAAGTGCAGGTAGTGCAGAAATCCACTTCCGGGCCCCACTTGGTATGTGCTTAGACTGAACATTAAGCTTTACACATGCATAGGCTGTTCCTGGAGTTAAACGCCAGCTTTAGTGCCAGTTTGGGTGTTTAACTCCAATTCTGGTGCCAGTTTGGGCGTTTTACGCCAATATGTTTTAGGATGGTTTTGGATGCCAGTTTGGGCCATCAAATCTCGAGCAAAGTATAGACTATTATATATTTTTGGAAAGCCCAGAATGTCTACTTTTCAACGCAATTAAGAGCGCGCCAATTAGGTATCTGTAGCTCTAGAAAATCCACTTTGAGTGAAGGATGGTCAGAATCCAATAACATCTGCAGTCCTTTTTCAGCCTCTGAATCTGATTTTTGCTCAGGTCCCTCAATTTCAGCCAGAAAATACCTGAAATCACAAAAAAATACACAAACTCATAGTAAAGTCCAGAAATGTGATTTTTGCATAAAAGCTAATAAAAATATAATAAAAAGTAACTAAAACATACTAAAAACTATGTAAGAACAATGCCAAAAAGGGTATAAATTATCCGCTCATCACAACACCAAACTTAAATTGTTGCTTGTTTCCAAGCAACTGAAAAAAAAAATAGGATAAAAAGAAGAAAAAATACAATAAATTCCAAACTTATCAATGAAGATTAGTTTCAATTAGATGAGCGGGGCTTATAGCTTTTTTGCTTCTGAACAGTTTTGGCATCTCACTTTATCCTTTGAAGTTCAGAATGATTGGCATCTATAGGAACTCAGAATTCAGATAGTGTTATTGATTCTCTTAGTTCAGTATGTTGTTCCTTGAACACAACTACTTTATGAGTCTTGGCCGTGACCCTAAGCATTTTGTTTTTCAGTATTACCACCGGATACACAAATGCCACAGACACATAACTGGGTGAACCTTTTCAGATTGTGACTCAGCTTTGCTAGAGTCCCCAGTTAGAGGTGTCCAGAGCTCTTAAGCACACTCTTTTTTTGCTTTCGACCACGACTTTAACCGCTCAGTCTCAAGCTTTTCACTTGACACCTTCACGCCACAAGCACATGGTTAGGGACAGCTTGGTTTAGCCGCTTAGGCCAGGATTTTATTCCTTTGGGCCCTTCTATCCATTAATGCTCAAAGCCTTGGATCCTTTTTATTTACCCTTGCCTTTTGGTTTAAAGGGTTATTGGCTTTTTCTGCTTGCTTTTTCTTTTTCTTTTTTTTCACTTCCCTTTTTTTTTCCCGCAAGCTTTTGCTATTCACTGCTTTTTCTTACTTCAAGAATCAATTTTATGATTTTTCATATTATCAATAACATTTCTCCTTTTTCATTATTCTTTCAAGAGCCAACAATTTTAACATTCATAAACAACAAATTCAAAAATATGCATTGTTCAATCATTCATTCAAAAAACAAAAGGTATTTAGTGCATGAATTGCGAATAACACTTTTCACAACTCGTACCACTAACAAGCAAGTGCACTGGGTCGTCCAAGTAATACCTTACGTGAGTAAGGGTCGATCCCACGGAGATTGTTGGTTTGAAGCAATCTATGGTTATCTTGTAAATCTTAGTCAGGAAATCAATTATAATTATCAGTATGAATTGCAAAGAATAAAAGAGCATGGATTAAATACTTGTTCTGTAGTAATGGAGAATATGTTAGAGTTTTGGAGATGCTTTGTCTTCTGAATCTCTGCTTTCTCCCTGTCTTCTTCTTCACGCACGCAAGGTTTCTCCTATGGTAAGCTGTGTGTTGGTGGATCACCATTGTCAATGGCTACCATCCGTCCTCTCAGTGAAAAAGGTCCAAGTGCGCTGTCACCGCACGGCTAATCATCTGTCGGTTCTCACTCATGCTGGAATAGAATCCATTGATCCTTTTTCGTCTGTCACTACGCCCAGCCCTTGTGAGTTTGAAGCTCATCACAGTCATTCAATCCTTGAATCCTACTCGGAATACCACAGACAAGGTTTAGACTTTCCAGATTCTCAAGAATGCTGCCAATGGATTCTAGCTTATACCACGAAGATTCTGATTAATGAATCCAAGAGATATTCATTCAATCGAAGGTAGAACGGAGGTGGTTGTCAGGCACGCGTTCATAGGTTGAGGATGATAATGAGTGTCACAGATCATCATATCCATCATATTGAAGTGCGAATAAACATCTTAGATAGAAACAAGCGTGTTTGAATAGAAAACAGAAATAGTAGCATTAATTCATCGAAACACAGCAGAGCTCCTTACCCCCAACAATGGAGTTCAGAGACTCATGCCGTCAAAGAGTACAAAGTTCAGATCTAAAATGTCATGAGGTACAAAATAAATCTCTAAAAGTTGTTTAAATACTAAACTAGTAACCTAGGTTTACAGAAAATGAATAAACTAAGATAGTTGGTGCAGAAATCCACTTCTGGGGCCCACTTGGTGTGTGTTGGGGCTGAGACTTAAGCTTCTCACGTGCCTAGGCTGTTTCTAGAGTTAAACGCCAGGTTGTAACCTGTTTCTGGCGTTCAACTCCAATTTGTAACTTGTTTCTGGCGTTTGATGCCAGAATGCAACATGGAACTGGCGTTGAACGCCAGTTTACGTCGTCTATCCTTGAGAAAAGTATAGACTATTATATATTGCTGGAAAGCCCTAGATGTCTACTTTCCAACGCAATTGAGAGCGCGCCAATTGGACTCTTGTAGCTCTAGAAAATCTATTCCGAGTGTAGGGAGGTCAGAATCCAACAACATCAGCAGTCCTTTTTCAGCCTGAATAAGATTTTTGCTCAGCTCCCTCAATTTCAGCCAGAAAATACCTGAAATTACAGAAAAATACACAAAATCATAGTAAAGTCCAGAAATGTAATTTTTAATCAAAAACTAATAAAAATATAATAAAAATTAACTAAATCATACTGAAAACATACTAAAAACAATGCCAAAAAGCGTATAAAATATCCGCTCATCACAACACCAAACTTAAATTGTTGCTTGTCCCCAAGCAACTAAAACAAAGTAGGATAAAAAGAAGAGAATATACAATGAATTCCAAAAACATCTATGAAGATCAGTCTTAATTAGATGATCGGGGCTATTAGCTTTTTGCTTCTGAACAGTTTTGGCATCTCACTTTATCCTTTGAAGTTCAGAATGATTGACATCTATAGGAACTCAAAATTCAGATAGTGTTATTGATTATCCTAGTTCAGTATGTGGATTCTTGAACACATCTACTTTATGATTCTTGGCCGTGGCCCTAAGCACTCTGTTTTCCAATATTATCACCGGATACATACATGCCACAGACACATAACTGGGTGAACCTTTTCAGATTGTGACTCAGCTTTGCTAAAGTCCCCAATTAGAGGTGTCCAGGGTTCTTAAGAACACTCTGTTTTTGCTTTGGACCTCGACTTTAACCGCTCAGTCTCAAGTTTTCACTTGACACCTTCACGCCACAAGCACATGGTTAGGGACAGCTTGGTTTAGCCGCTTAGGCCAGGATTTTATTCCTTTAGGCCCTCCTATCCACTGATGCTCAAAGCCTTGGATCCTTTTTATTACCCTTGCCTTTTGGTTTTAAGGGCTATTGGCTTTTTGCTCTTGCCTTTTGGTTTAAAGAGCTTTTGGCTTTTTCTGCTTGCTTTTTCTTTTTCTTGCTCTCTTTTTTTTGCAAGCTTTGTTCTTCACTGGTTTTTCTTGCTTCAAGAATCATTTTTATGATTTTTCAGATTATCAAATAACATTTTTCCTTTTTCATCATTCTTTCAAGAGCCAACAATTTTAACATTCATAAACAACAAATTCAAAAGGCATATGCACTGTTCAAGTATTCATTCAGAAAATAAAAAGTATTGCCACATCAAAATAATTAAACTATTTTAAAATTTGAAATTCATGTACTTCTTTTTCTTTTTCAGAAAACATTTTTCATTTAAGAAAGGTGATGGATTCATAGGACATTCATATCTTTAAGACATAGACACTTAGATACTAGTGATCATGTAATAAGACCCAAACATAAATAAACATAAAGCATAGTAAACGAAAAACAGAGAAATAAGAATAAGGAGATTAAGGAACGGGTCCACCTTAGTGAGGGTGGCGTCTTCCTCTTCTTGAAGAACCAATGGTGCTCTTGAGCTCCTCTATGTCTCTTCCTTGTCTTTGTTGCTCCTTTCTCATAGCTTTTTGATCTGCAGTCAAATGCTTTACTACTGAGCTATGAACCCTTGAGATGAATCTTTCCATCTCCCATGACTCGGAGGTGGAGGCTTTTGTCTTCTCTTTCCTCTTTCTAGAGGTTTCTCTGGCCTTAGGTGCCATAAATGGTTATGGAAAAACAAAAAGCAATGCTTTTACCACACCAAACTTAGAAGGTTTGCTCGTCCCCGAGCAAAAGAAGAAAGAAGTGAGTAGAAGAAGAAGAAAATGGAGGAGATGGAGGTGTGTGAATGGTTTGAATTTGAGTGGGTGGGTGTAGGTAGGTTGTATGATGGTTTTGGAGGAGTAATAGAGGTGATTGGTGAAGGGTATTTGGGGAAGAGTATTATGAAAAGGTGGAAAGAGTAGAGAAGAAGAGGTGGAGTAGGTGGGGATCCTGTGGGATTCACAAATCCAGTGGGGTCAAGGACTTAACATCCCTGCTCCAATTAGGCGTGTAAAATGCCCTTAGCATGCATTTCTGGCGTTAAACGCCAGCTTGCTGCTTGTTTTTGGCGTTAAACGCCCAAATGTAGCCTATTTCTGGCGTTTAACGCCAGGTTGATGCTTGTTTCTGGCGTTAAATGCCAGCTTGGTGCTTGTTTCTGGCGTTTAAACGCCAGAGTGCTCCTCCTCTAGGGTGTGCTGTTTCTTCTGCTGTTTTTGATTTTGTTTTTGATTTTTCAGTAGTTTTTGTGACTTCACATGATCATCAACCTAAAGAAAATATAAAATAGCAATGGAAAATAAATAGATATAATTAAATGACATTGGGTTACCTCCCAACAAGCCCTTCTTTAATGTCTTTAGCTGGACCTTGCTGAGCTTTTAATCTAGCCTCAGCCTTGAGCACTCTTGCTCAATATTGCCTTCAAGATAATGCTTGATTATCTGTCCATTAACAATGAACTTCTTATCAGAATCAATGTCTTGAAGCTCCACCTAGCCATATGGTGACACACTTGTAATCACATATGGTCCCCTCCACCGGGATTTCAGTTTTCCGGGGAATAACTTGAGCCTAGAGTTAAACAACAGAACCTTTTGTCCTGGTTCAAAGACTCTAGATGACAGCTTTCTGTCATGCCACCTTTTTTATTTCTCTTTATAAAGCTTGGCATTTTCGAAAGCAGTGAGTCTGAATTCCTCTAGCTCATTCAGCTGGAGCAATCTTTTTTCTCCAGCTAATTTGGCATCAAAGTTTAGGAATATGGTTGCCCAGTAGGCTTTATGTTCCAATTCCACGGGTAGATGATAGGTCTTACCATACACAAGTTGGTATGGAGAGGTCCCTATAGGAGTCTTGAATGCTGTTCTGTAAGCCCACAGAGCATCATCCAAGCTTCTTGCCCAATCCTTTCTACGGGTACTTACAGTCCGTTCCAGGATTCTTTTTAGTTCTCTGTTAGAAACTTCAGCTTGCCCATTTGTCTGTGGATTATATGGAGTCGCCACCTTGTGGCGAATCCCATACCGAACTATGGCAGAGTAAAGCTGTTTGTTGCAGAAGTGAGTGCCCCCATCACTGATTAGTACTCTGGGGACACCAAACCTGCTGAAGATATATTTTTGGAGGAATTTCAGCACTGTTTTAGTATCATTGGTGGGTGTGGCAGCGGCCTCTACCCATTTTGATACATAGTCGACTGCCACCAGAATATAAGTGTTTGAGTATGATGGTGGGAAAGGTCCCATGAAGTCAATTCCCCATACATCAAACAACTCAATCTCCAAGATTCCCTGTTGAGGCATGGCATAACCATGAGGCAGATTACCAGCTCTTTGGCAACTGTCACAGTTACATATAAATTCTTGGGAATCCCTATAGAGTGTAGGCCAGTAGAAGCCACATTGGAAGACCTTGGTTGCTGTTCGCTCACCTCCGAAATGGCCTCCATATTGTGATCCATGGCAATGCCATAAGATCCTCTGTGCTTCTTCTCTAGGCACACATCTACGGATTATTCCGTCTGCACATCTCTTAAAGAGATAGGGTTCATCCCACAAGTAGTACTTTGCATCAGTAATTAATTTTTTCTTTTGTTGCCTACTGTACTCCTTGGGTATGAACCTTGCAGCTTTATAGTTTGCAATATCTGCAAACCATGGTGTTTCCTGAATGGCAAACAAATGCTCATCCGAAAAAGTCTCAGAGATCTCAATAGAGGGGAAGGACGTCTCTTCTACTGGCTCTATCCGGGACAGATGATCAGCCACTTGGTTCTCTGTCCCTTTTCTGTCTCTTATTTCTATATCAAACTCTTGCAGAAGCAACACCCATCTTATGAGCCTGGGTTTTGAATCCTGCTTTGTGAGTAGATATTTAAGAGCAGCATGGTCAGTATACACAATCACTTTTGATCCTACTAAGTATGATCTAAACTTGTCAATGGCATAAACCACTGCAAGCAATTCTTTTTCTGTGGTCGTGTAATTTTTCTGGGCATCATTTAAAACGCGGCTAGCATAATAAATGACATGCAAAAGCTTGTTATGCCTCTGTCCCAGTACTGTACCAATGACATGGTCACTAGCATCACACATTAGTTCAAATGGTAATGTCCAGTTTGGTGCAGAAATAACTGGTGCTGTGACCAGCTTGGCTTTCAGAGTTTCAAACGCCTGCAGACACTCTGTGTCAAACACAAATGGCGTGTCAGCAGCTAGCAGATTACTCAGAGGTTTTGCAATTTTTGAAAAATCCTTTATAAACCTCCTATAGAATCATGCATGCCCCAGAAAGCTTCTGATTGCCTTAACATTGGCAGTTGGTGGTAATTTTTCAATTACCTCTACCTTAGCTTGATCTACCTCTATTCCCTTGTTCGAAATCTTGTGCCCAAGGACAATCCTTTTAGTCACCATAAAGTGACATTTTTCCCAGTTTAAAACCAGGTTAGTCTCTTGGCATCTTTTCAGAACCAGTGTCAGGTGATCAAGACAGGAGCTGAATGAGTCTCCATATACTGAGAAGTCATCCATGAAGACTTCCAGAAATTTTTTCACCATATCAGAGAAAATAGAGAGCATGCATCTCTGAAGCATTGCAGGCGCATTACACAGCCTAAATGGCATCCTTCTGTAAGCAAACACTCCAGATGGACATGCGAATGCTGTTTTCTCTTCATCCTGGGGATCTACTGCAATTTGGTTGTAGCCTGAATAGCCATCCAAAAAGCAGTAATAATCATGACCTGCTAGTCTTTCTAACATTTGGTCTATGAATGGTAAAGGAAAATGATCCTTTCTGGTGGCTGTATTGAGCCTTCTGTAGTCAATACACATGCGCCACCCTGTAACTGTTCTTGTAGGAACCAGTTCATTTTTTTCATTATGAACCACTGTCATGCCTCCCTTTTTGGGGACAACTTGGACAGGGCTCACCCAGGGGCTATCAGAAATAGGATAAATAATCCCAGCCTCCAGTAACTTTGTGACCTCTTTCTGCACTACTTCCTTCATGGATGGATTAAGCCGCCTCTGTGGTTGAACCACTAGCTTAGCATTGTCCTCCAATAAGATCTTGTGCATGCATCTAGCTGGGCTTATGCCCTTAAGGTCACCTATGGACCACCCAAGAGCTGTCTTGTGTGTCCTTAGCACTTGAAGCAGCGCTTCCTCTTCCAGGGGATTTAAAGCAGAGCTTATGATCACTGGAAAAGTGTCACCTTCTCCTAGAAATGCATATTTTAGGGATGGTGGTAATGGTTTGAGCTCGGGTTTAGGAGGTTTCTCCTCTTCCCGAGGAAGTCTCAGAGGCTCTTTCAATTCCTCTGAACCCTCCAAATCAGGCTGAACATCTTTAAAGATGTCTTATTCAAGACTCTTGGCCATGTTGACCTCCTCTACCAAAGAGTCAATGAGATCAACTTTCATGCAGTCTTTTGGTGTGTCTGGATGCTGCATGGCCTTGACAGCATTCAACTTAAACTCATCCTCATTGACTCTCAGGGTTACTTCCCCCTTTTGGACATCAATGAGAGTTCGTCCAGTTGCTAGGAAAGGTCTTCCTAGAATGAGAGTAGCACTCTTGTGCTCCTCCATTTCCAGCACTACAAAGTCAGTGAGAAAGGCGAACGGCCCAACCCTGACAATCATGTCCTCAATCACGCCTGATGGGTATTTAATGGAGCCATCAGCAAGTTGGAGACATATCCGGGTTGGTTTAACTTCTTCAGTTAAACCAAGCTTTCTGATAGTGGATGCAGGTATTAGGTTGATACTTGCCCCAAGATCACATAAAGCTATCTTGGTGCAATTACCCTCTAATATGCATGGTATCAGAAAGCTCCCGGGATCTTTAAGCTTTTCTGGAAAGCTTTTTAGAATGACTGCACTGCATTCTTCAGTGAGGAGAACTCTTTCAGTTTTTCTCCAATCCTTCTTATGACTCAAGATCTCTTTCATGAACTTTGCATAAGAAGGTATTTGCTCAAGTTCCTCTGCAAACGGAATCTTTATTTCAAGAGTCCTGAGATAATCTGCAAAGCGAGCAAATTGCTTATCCTGCTCCTCTTGGCGGAGTTTTTGAGGATAAGGTATCTTGGCTTTATATTCCTCAACCTTAGTTGCTGCAGGTTTATTTCCTACAGAGGTGGTTTGAGAAGCCTTTTTAGAGGGGTTGTTATCAGCACTTGTGTATGTCTGATCCCTCACTGGCATTTGAATGCCAGGGTTAGAAGCTGGATTGGTGTTGGACGCCAACTCCTTACTTGTTCCTAGTGTTTGAACGCCAGAACTGAGCTTCCATTGGGCATTTGACGCTAACTCCTTGCTTGTTTCTGGCGTTTGAACGCCAGAGTTATTCCTCTATGGGCTCTTACTGTCCTCAGAGGGATTTTGAATAACAGTTTGTTCATTTTTTGGCTTCCTGCTGCCTTGAAGTGAGGTATTTAATATTTTCCCACTTCTTAATTGAACTGCTTGGCACTCTTCTGTTATTTGTTTTGATAACTGTTGTTCTGTTTGCTTTAACTGTACCTCCATATTTATATTAGTCATTCTTGTGTCTTGTAGTATCTCCTTGAATTCGGCCAGCTGTTTTGTTAGAAAGTCTAATTGCTGATTAAATTCAGTAATTTGTTCTGCAGGACTGAGTTCAGCAGTTACTGTTTTAGCCTCTTCTTTCATGGAAGATTCACTATTTAGGTACAGATGCTGATTTCTGGCAATTGTATCAATAAGCTCTTGAGCCTCTTCAATTGTCTTTCTCATGTGTATAGATCCACCAGCTGAGTGATCTAGAGAAATTTGAGCTCTCTCTGTAAGCCCATAATAGAAGATGTCTAACTGCACCCATTCTGAAAACATTTCAGAGGGGCATTTTCTTAGCATCTCTCTGTATCTCTCCCAGGTATCATAGAGAGATTCATTATCTCCTTGTTTAAAGCCTTGGATGTCCAGCCTTAGCTGTGTCATCCGTTTTGGAGGGAAGTATTGATTCAGGAATTTTTCTGACAGTTGTTTCCATGTCCTTATGCTAGCCTTAGGTTGGTTATTTAACCACCTCTTAGCTTGATCTTTTACAGCAAATAGAAATAGTAATAATTTATAGACATCCTGATCTACTTCCTTATCATGTATTGTGTCAGCAATTTGTAAAAACTGTGCCAGAAACTCTGTAGATTCTTCCTGTGGAAGACCGAAATACTGGCAACTTTACTGCACCATGATAATGAGCTGAGGAATCAACTCAAAGCTACTGACTCCGATGGAGGGTATACAGATACTACTCCCATATGAAGTAGTAGTGGGGTTAGCATATGACCCCAGAGTCCTTCTGGACTGTTCATTTCCACTTAGGTCCATGATGGAGAAAAGGGAATTGATATGAATAGCAAATAGAATATATTTTTATTTTATATTTTTTTTTGAAAATCAAAATTAAAATAAAATAAAATAAAGTAAAATAAATGAAAAATGGACTATAATTTCAAAAATTTGAAGAAAAAGAAATAAAAGAAAATAAAAAACTAAATTAATTAATTAAAAAGATTTGAAAAGGATGTGGGTGAGGATTTTCGAAAAATGAAGAGAGAAAGTGGTTAGGAAGTTTTGAAATTTAAATTTTAAATTTTAAAATTTGAATTTTGAATTTTGAGAAAGTCAACAATATAAGATAAGGATTTGAAAGGGATTTGAATTTTGAAAATATTTGATTTTTAAGTTTGAAAATTAAATTTTGAAATTTGGAAGTTGAAGATTGAAATTTGAATTTGAAATAAGATAAGATAAGATTTTGAAAAGATATGATTTTTTTTAAAAAGATTTGAATTTTGAAATTTTAAAACTAAGATAAGATAAAATTTTGAAATTGAAATCTGAATTTTTATGAAAAATTTCGAAATATTTGCTTAAAAATAGTTAGAAAAGATATTTTTTTTGATTTTTGAATTTATGATGAAAGAGAAAAACACACAAAAGACACACAACTTAAAATTTTTAGATCTAATGCTCCTTGTTTTCGAAAATTTTGGAGGGAAAACACCAAGAAACACCAAACTTAAAAATTTTAAGATCAAAACACAAGGAAGACTCAAGAACACTTTGAAGACTCACAAGAACACGAAGAACAAAAATTCAAAGACTCAAAGGAATCAAGAACATAAAAAGAACACCAAACTTAAAATTTTTAGAAAATCACAATAAAATTTTCGAAAACTAAAGAAAAGCTAACAAGAAAACACCAATTCGAAAAATTGAAAGAAAATAAAAACATGCAATTGACACCAAACTTAAGATATAAAACTAAACTCAAAAAGAGAAATTCAATTATTAGTAAAAAAAAAAATTTCGAAAAATTATTATTTTTGAAAAAGAAAATAAGGATTCTAAAATTTTAACAAGAACAATAATAAATGACTCAAAGACAAATCACAGATTAATAAAGAAAAATAAAAATCTTTTGAAAGATTTTTGAAAAGAAAGTAAAAGACTCTGACCCAAAAGACAAAATCTTCCTAATCTAAGCAACAGGATGAACCGTCAGTTGTTCAAACTCGAACAATCCCCGGCAACGGCGCCAAAAACTTGGTGCACGAATTGCGAATCACACTTTTCACAACTCGTACCACTAACCAGCAAGTGCACTAGGTCGTCCAAGTAATACCTTACGTGAGTAAGGGTCGATCCCACGGAGATTGTTGGTTTGAAACAATCTATGGTTATCTTGTAAATCTTAGTCAGGAAATCAATTATAATTATCAGTATGAATTGCGAAGAATAAAAGAGCATGGATTAAATACTTGTTCTGTAGTAATGGAGAATATGTTGGAGTTTTGGAGATGCTTTGTCTTCTGAATCTCTGCTTTCTCCTTGTCTTCTTCTTCACACACGCAAGGTTTCTCCTATGGCAAGCTGTGTGTTGGTGGATCACCGTTGTCAATGGCTACCATCCGTCCTCTCAGTGAAAAAGGTCCAGGTGCGCTGTCACCGCATGGCTAATCATCTGTCGGTTCTCACTCATGCTGGAATATGATCCATTGATCCTTTTTCGTCTGTCACTACGCCCAGCCCATGTGAGTTTGAAGCTCGTCACAGTCATTCAATCCCTGAATCCTACTCGGAATACCACAGACAAGGTTTAGACTTTCCGGATTCTCAAGAATGCTGCCAATGGATTCTAGCTTATACCACGAAGATTCTGATTAAGGAATCCAAGAGATATTCATTCAATCGAAGGTAGAACAGAGGTGGTTGTCAGGCACGCGTTCATAGGTTGAGGATGATGATGAGTGTCACGGATCATCACATCCATCATATTGAAGTGCGAATAAACATCTTAGATAGAAACAAGCGTGTTTGAATAGAAAACAGAAATAGTAGCATTAATTCATCGAAACATAGCAGAGCTCCTCACCCCCAACAATGGAGTTCAGAGACTCATGCCGTCAAAGAGTACAAAGTTCAGATCTAAAATGTCATGAGGTACAAAATAAATCTCTAAAAGTTGTTTAAATACTAAACTAGTAACCTAGGTTTATAGAAAATGAATAAACTAAGATAGTTGGTGCAGAAATCCACTTCTGGGGCCCACTTGGTGTGTGCTGGGGCTGAGACTTAAGCTTATCACGTGCCTAGGCTGTTTCTAGAGTTAAACGCCAGGTTGTAACCTGTTTCTGGCGTTCAACTCCAATTTGTAACTTGTTTCTGGCGTTTGATGCCAGATGCAACATGGAACTGGCGTTGAACGCCAGTTTACGTCATCTGTCCTTGAGCAAAGTATAGACTATTATATATTGCTGGAAAGCCCTGGATGTCTACTTTCCAACGCAATTGAGAGCGCGCCAATTGAACTTCTGTAGCTCCAGAAAATCTATTCCGAGTGCAGGGAGGTCAGAATCCAACAGCATCAGCAGTCCTTTTTCAGCCTGAATCAGATTTTTGCTCAGCTCCTTCAATTTCAGCCAGAAAATACCTAAAATTACAGAAAAACACACAAACTCATAGTAAAGTCCAGAAATGTGATTTTTAATAAAAAACTAATAAAAATATAATAAAAATTAACTAAATCATACTGAAAACATACTAAAACAATGCCAAAAAGCGTATAAAATATCCGCTCATCAGTATTGCCACCACATCAAAATAATTAAGCTAATTTCAAGATATAATTTGAAATCATGCATTTCTAGTTCTTTTGCAATTAAAAACATTTTTCATTTAAGAAAGGTGAAGGATTCATAGGACATTCATAGCTTTAAGACATAGACACTAGACACTAATGATCATGTAATAAAGACACAAACATAGACAAAACATAAAGCATATAATTCAAAAAATAGAAAAAATAAAAACAAGGAGATTAAAGAACGGGTCCACCTTAGTGATGGCGGCTAGTTCTTCCTCTTAAAGATCTTATGGAGTGCTTGAGCTCCTCTATGTCTCTTCCTTGCCTTTGTTGCTCCTCCCTTATAGTTCTTTGGTCTTCTCTAATTTCATAGAGGAGGATGGAATGCTCTTGGTGCTCCATCCTTAGTTGTCCCATGTTGGAAAATAATTCTCCTAAGGAGGTGTTGATTTGCTCCCAATAGTTTTGTGGAGGAAAGTGCATCCCTTGAGGCATCTCAGGGATTTCATGATGAGGAATATCCTCATGCTCTTGTTGAGGTCCATGAGTGGGCTCTCTTGTTTTCTCTATCCTTTTCTTAGTGATGGGCTTTTGAGATGAATCTCTCCATCTTCCATGACTCGGAGGTAGAAGCAATTGCCTTCCTTTTCTTCTTTCTAGAGGTTTCTCCAGTCTTAGGTGCCATTAATGGTTATGGAAAAATAAAAAGTAGAGCTTTTTCCACACCAAACTTAAAATATTTGTTCGTCCTCGAGCAAAAGAAGAAAGAAATGAGTAGAAGAAGAAGAAATGGAGGAGATGGAGGGGGGTGAGAGGTTCGGCCAAGGGGGAAGAAGTGTTTGTGATGTGTGAAAGTGGACGTAGTGAGGAGGGGTATTTATAGGGTAGGAGAGAGAGGGTAGCCGTGTATGAGGATTTGGGTTTGGGAGGAAAATGGTTTGAATTTAAATGGTGAGGTAGGTGGGGTTTTATGATGGATGGAGTTGAGTAGTGAAGAGATTATGGAGAAGAGGGTAAGATTTGATAGGTGAGTAGTATTTGGGGAAGAGTTATTGATGGGATTGGTCAAGGGTGTTTGGGGAAGAGTGTTATGGAAAGGTGTGAAGAGGAGAGAAGAAGAGGTGGGGTAGGTGGGGATCCTGTGGGGTCCACAGATCCTGAGGTGTCAAGGAATTTGAGTCCCTGCACCATTCTGGCATTCAAACGCCCATTCTGTGCCAAATCTGGCATTTAACGCCAGCTCTGCTACCTTTCCTGGCGTTAAACACCAGTTTGCTGCCCATTTCTGGCGTTAAACGCCAGCCAGATGCCCATTTCTGGCGTTAAACGCCCATTCTGCTATCCTTACTGGCGTTTAAACGCGAGTAAGCCTGTCCTCCAGGGTGTGCTATTTTTGATGCTGTTTTTCATTCTGTTTTTTATTTTTCATTTGTTTTTGTGACTTCACATGATCATCAACCTAAAGAAAACATAAAATAACAATGGAAAATAAGTGAATATAATTAAATAATATTAGGTTGCCTCCCAACAAGCGCTTCTTTAATGTTAATAGCTTGACAGTGAAGCTCTTAGAGAGCTTCACAGAGACTCAGAACTCACTGGTGGCCTCCCAACACCAAACTTAGAAGTTGAGTGTGAGGGCTTTGTTTGACTCTGTATTGAGAGAAGCTTTTCATGCTTCCTTTCCATGGTTGCAGAAGAAGATCCTTGAACCTTAAACACAAGGTAGTCCTCATTCAATTGAAGGACTAGCTCTCCTATGTCCACATCAATCACAGCTCTTGCTGTGGCTAGGAAGGGTCTTCCAAGGATGATGGAATCATCTTCATCCTTCCCAGTGTCTAGGATTATGAAGTCAGCAGGGATGTAATAGCCTTCAACCTTCACTAAGACATCCTCTACAGGTCCATAAGCCTGTTTCCTTGAATTGTCTGCCATCTCCAGTGAGATTTTAGCAGCTTGTACCTCAAAGATCCCTAGTTTCTCCATTACAGAGAGGGGCATGAGGTTTATCCCTGACCCCAGGTCACACAGAGCCTTCTCAAAGGTCATGGTGCCTATGGTACAAGGTATTAAGAACTTTCCAGGATCCTGTTTCTTCTGAGGTAATTTCAGTTGAACCAGATCATTTAGTTCATTGATGAGCAATAGGGGTTCATCCTCCCAAGTCTCATTACCAAATAGCTTGGCATTCAGCCTCATGATTACTCCTAGATATTGAGCAACTTGCTCTTCAATAATATCTTCATCCTCTTCAAAGGAAGAACATTCATCAAAGCTTATGAATGGCAACAGTAAGTTTAGTGGAATCTCTATGGTCTCTGTATGAGCCTCAGATTCCTTTGGTTACTCATTAGGGAACTCCTTGGAGGCCAGTGGATATCCATTGAGGTCTTCCTCACTGGAAATCACTGCCTTTCCCTCCTCTACAGGTTCGGCCATGTTGGACGTGTTTATGGCCTTGCACTCTCTTTTTGGATTCTCTTCTGTATTGCTTGGGAGAGTACTAGGAGGGAGTTCAATAACTCTTTTACTCAGCTGACCCACTTGTGCCTCCAAATTTCTAATGGAGGACCTTGCTTCAGTCATGAAACTGAAAGTGGTCTTAGATAGATCAGAGACTACAGTTGCTAAGTTAGAGTGGCTTTGCTTAGAATTCTCTGTCTGTTGCTGAGAAGATGATGGAAAAGGTTTGTTATTACCAAACCTATTTCTCCTACCATTATTGTTACTGAAGCCTTGATTAGGCTTCTGTTGATCCTTCCATGAGAAATTTGGATGATTCCTCCATGAAGGATTATAGGTGTTTCCATAGGATTCTCCCATGTAATTCACATCTTCCATTCCAGGGTTCTCAGGGTCATAGGCTTCTTCTTCAGAGGAAGCTTCCTTAGTACTGCCTGATGCAGCTTGCATTCCAGACAGACTCTGAGAAATCATATTGACTTGCTGAGTCAATATTTTGTTCTGAGCCAATATGGCATTCAGAGTATCAATCTCCAGAACTCCTTTCTTCTGAGTTGTCCCACTATTCACAGGATTCTTTCAGAAGTGTACATGAACTGGTTATTTGCAACCATTTCAATGAGTTCCTGGGCTTCTGCAGGTATCTTCTTCAGATGAAGAGATCCACCAGCAGAGTGATCCAATGACATCTTGGACAATTCAGACAGACCATCATAGAATATACATATGAAAATCAAATTTTTAAAGTTTTCGAAAATGTAAAAAAAATGAAAAAGATTTGATTTTTGAAAAGGATTTGAAAAACATAGAATTTTTTATTTGAAATTTTGACTTGATTAACAAGAAACAACTAAATTTTAAAACTTTATGACTAAATCAATCTAAAATTTCAAAAATTATGAGCAATTTAAGGAAAAAATATATTTTTTTGATTTTTTTGAAATTAATGAGGAAAGAGAAAAACAACAAACAGACACAAGACATAAGAAATTAAAATCAAAACAACTAATGCATGCAAGAACACTTCGAATGTCAAGATGAACACCAAAAACACTTTGAAGATCATGATGAACACCAAGAACATGTTTTTGAAAATTTTTAAGAAAAGGAAAACATGCTAGACACCAAACTTAGAAATTTTTAATCTATAGACACTAACAAATTGAAAATACATATGAAAAGCAACAACAAACACAAATCAAGAAAATCACAAGATTAAACAAAGGCAATCATCAAGAATAACTTGAAGATCATGAAGAACACCATGCATGACTTTTCAAAAATTTAAAGAAAGATTAAAAAGATGCAATTGACACCAAACTTAAAATTTGACACAAGACTCAAACAAGAAACATAAAATTTTTGGTTTTTATGATTTTATTAATTTTTTTTTTGGATTTTTCGAAAATAATTTGGAAAGAAAAAAATAAGAAATTCAAAATTTTTAATAAGAATTCCAGGAATCATGCAATGTTAGTCTAAAGTTTCGGTCCAAAAATTTAGATATGGCTAAATAGTCAGCCAAGCTTTATGTGAAAGCTTCGGTCCAAAAGATTAGACATGGCCAAATGGCCAGCCAAGCTTCAGCATACAAATCAGACATACAACAGCCAATTAGATGGGAATCCAAAGGCTCTTGCAATGATAAGTGGAAGCCTCAGTCCAAAAGATTAGACATGGCTTAGCTGCCAGCCAGGCTTCACATATCATCTGAAACTCTAGAATTCATTCTTAAAAACTCTGAAGAACAAATATTTTTTTTTTGAATTTTTTTCAAAAATAAAAATAAAATAAAATTACCTAATCTAAGCAACAAGATGAACCGTCAGTTGTCCAAACTCGAACAATCCCCGGCAACGGCGCCAAAAACTTGGTACACAGCGAAATCGTGATCTCAACACTTCTTCACAACTCCGAGTAACTAACCAGCAAGTGCACTGGGTCGTCCAAGTAATAAACCTTACGTGAGTAAGGGTCGATCCCACGGAGATTGTCAGCTTGAAGCAAGCTATGGTCATCCTTGTAAATCTCAGTCAGGCGGATTCAATTGGTTATGAGGTTTTGATAATTAAAACATAAATAAAACATAAAATAAAATAAAGTTACTTATGTAATTCGCTAGTGGGAATTTCAGATAAGCGTATGGAGATGCTTTGTTGCTTCTGAACCTCTACTTTCCTATTGCCTTCTTCCAACCATGCATTACCTCCTTCCATGGCAAGCTGTATGATCCTCTCGGATGAAAACAAATCCATATGCGCTGTTACCGCACGTCTAATCATCTGTCGGTTCCTGCTAGCGTTGGAATAGGACCATTGTCCTTTTGCACACTGTCACTGTGCCCAACATTCGCAAGTTTGAAGCTCGTCATAGTCATCCCTTCCTGGATCCTACTCGGAATACCACAAACAAGGTTTAGACTTTCCGGATCTCAGGAATGCTGCCAATGGTTCTAGCTTATACCACAAAGGTTCTAATCTCAGATCCAGATGCTCTGTTGTCAGGAGAGACGATGTGAATCATTGATTAGAAACCCAAGAGAATATACTTCGGCTGTCGTCCAATGACTACGTTGAACATCATGTAGATCGCTTTGTGGTTGTCAGGCACGCGATCTTGGCTATGCGAGTAACGAAGATTGGGTGATTGTCATGGATCACCCCTTCATTCTGACTTAACTGAATTAAGTACGAGAGTATATCTTGGAGAAGAAGTAGGCGTGAATTGAATAGAAAAACAGTAGTAATTGCATTAATTCATGAAGAACAACAGAGCTCCACACCTTAATCTATGGGGTGTAGAAACTCCACCGTAGAAAATACATAAGTGAAAAAGGTCTAGGCATGGCCGTGAGACCAGCCTCCAAATGTGAAAATAGTCTATGATAGCATATGATCAACCAAAGACATAAAATAAATCTCTAAAAGTAGTTTTTATACTAAACTAGTAGCCTAGGGTTACAGAAAATGAGTAACTAAGTGCAGGTAGTGCAGAAATCTACTTCCAGGGCCCACTTGGTGTGGCTTGAGCTAAGCATTGAGCTTTACACATGCATAGGCTGTTCCTGGAGTTAAACGCCAGCTTTGGTGCCAGTTTGGGCATTTAACTCCAATTCTGGTGCCAGTTTGGGCATTTTACGCCAAGATATTTTAGGCTGGATTTGGACGCCAGTTTGGGCCATCAAATCTCTGGAAAAGTATAAACTATTATATATTACTGGAAAGCCCACAATGTCTACTTTTCAACGCAATTAAGAGCGTGCCAATTGAGTTTCTATAGCTCCAGAAAATCTACTTCGAGTGCAGGAGGGTCAGAATCCAACAACATCTGCAGTCATTTTTCAGCCTCTGAATCAAATTTTTGCTCAAGTCCCTCAATTTCAGCCAGAAAATACCTGAAATCATAGAAAAATACGCAAACTCATAGTAAAGTCCAGAAATGTGATTTTTTCATAAAAACTAATAAAAATATAATAAAAAGTAACTAAACATACTAAAAACTATGTAAAAATAATGCCAAAAATGGTATAAATTATCCGCTCATCAATTACTCTCCAGGAAGCTGGAGCCCCAGATTTTACACTACAGCCGTATCAAGTACATCATCCAACTCTGGCTGCAGATTTTGAGCTGAAGACTGCACTAATCAACTTGATGCCCAAGTTTCATGGCTTACCTGCTCAGGAGCCCATCAAGCACCTCAGGGATTTTCAGACAACCTATTCTACTGTTAAGAGTCATGGTGCAAATGAAACTTCTATTCTGTTAACCGCTTTCCCATTTTCTCTTGAGGGAATGGCGAGGGAGTGGTAATACTCCCAACCTGAAGCAACTGTCACCAACTGGGATACGCTCAGGAGAGAATTCCTGGAAAATACTTTCTAGCTGAAGTTACAGATAGATTGAGAAAAGAGATCTCCTGCATTGTTCAAGGAGAATCAGAGACTCTTTATGAGTACTGGGAGCACTTTAAGAACCTTTTGGACGCATTCCCCCACCACATGATTGACAGGTTAGTGTTGATCAGCTACTTCACTCAAGGCATGAAGCCTCGGGATAAAACTACACTAGATGTGCTAGTAATGGTTCTTTGAAAAAGTACAAGACTGCAGATGAAGCATGGCAACTGATCAGCGACTTAGCTGAGTCCACTAGGAACCACAGGCACAGGAACAACCACTCAAATACTGTTGCAAAGGTTTCCTCTAGCAGTGAGACTACTGCTCTTACACAGAGTATATGTGAAATGACCAACCTACTGAAGCAGATGCAGTTGAATCAACAACAAACTCAGCCTCCCTCACCACAACAAAGCCAACAGTTAGTTCCCCAAAGAGTATGCAAAATTTGTGCTGATTATAGTCATTATACTGATGAGTGCCCGTAACTCCAATAAGAAGACAACACTGTGGCAGCTACTCATAACTTCTATGACCGCCCGAATCAAGGATACAATCAACAAGGCGGCAACTACAACCAAGGTGGAAACTATAACCAAGGATGGCAGGACAACTCCAACCAGGGTTGGAGAGATAATTCCAACCATGGCTGGAGGGACAACTATAACAGAGGAGGCATAGACAACAATGGAAATCAGAGGTGGAATAACAACAACAGATAGTAGAATCAGACCCAGCCTTACAGAGCACCTCACCTAAGGAAGTCACAAGGACCCCAGCACAACCAACAACAGGCCCCTCAGATCACTTATCCCCCTTCCTCATCAAATGACGAGATGCTTTGTTCTCTTGCACAAGGACAACAAGACATGCAGACTACACTGAACTCTACTCTAAATGGTCTAAATGCCACTTTACAAGCTCTCGTCTCCTGAATAGATTCATTACCTGCTTCCACCAACCAACCTTCAAGCTCCAGTGGAATTCCTTCTCAACCCCTACCTAACCCTAAGGGTGGCATCAATGACATCACTTTGAGGTTTGGAACCACACTGCAAGAGAGGAACCAGGAGGAGCCAAGCCCAATAGAACACGTCCCAGTTGAAGATATATTTGAAGTGGAAGATGCTGAAGAGGAAGAAGAAATATAAGACAATGTTGAAGAAGAAGTAGCTCAGCCAAGGAATGGAGTACCAAGGGATGCAGAGGCGGCAAGTGGCGCCACCCCTATCCCATTCCCACACCTTGCAAGGAAATCCAGGAAACAGACGGAACTTGATCCCAAAATAGTAGAAATTTTCAAAAAGGTTGAGGTAACTGTTCCCCTTTTTGATGTTATTCAGCAAGTACCTAAATATGCAAAGCTTCTGAAATATTTATGCATACATAAAGAAAAAATTAATGAATTAGAAACTATTCCTTTAGGTAGTTCTATATCTGCTTTAATGGGGGGTATACCTGAAAAATGTAGTGACCCAGGTCCATACATGGTTAACTGTACCATTGGAGGTGTAATATTTTCTAACTGCATGTGTGATTTAGGAGCGTGTGTTAGTATAATGCCATTGTCTATATATGATGCTTTGAGGCTCCCTCCCTTAAAAAGGTCGGCAGGTCGTTTTGTGTTAGTAGATAAGAGCATTATTACAGTGGTTAGAATTGCTGAAGATGTATTAGTGAGCATTAAGGGGCTCACATTTCCCATTGACTTCTATATCCTGGAAATGCCCCCTAATGACTCAGGAAGACCATCATCAATCCTGCTTGGAAGACCATTCTTGAAGACTTCAAAGTTCAAGCTGGATGCATTCTCAGGAACTTACTCCTTTGAGATAGATGGCAAAGCAGTGAGTTTCAGTTTAAATGAAGCTATGAAGCACCCTCCGGAAGATCATTCCATCTTCCAGTGCGATATCATTGATGAAACTGTAGCTGAAGTTCACCAAGAAGAAGTAGAAGAGAAGCACAAGGAGCAATGTCCAAGTGTGGGGACACCCTCTGAACATAATGAAGACACTTTACCAATATCACTAGCCCCAGATAATCCAGAGCCTAGCCATGAGCAGAAATCAGAATTAAAGCCACTTTCTCCCCACCTCAAGTATGCTTACCTTGAGGATAATCAGAAGTTCCCAGTTATCATTGCAAGGGAACTCACTTCCCAATAGGAGGAGCAGCTGCTTAGTATGCTGAGAAGACACAAGAGAGCAATTGAGTGGAGCTTGGCGGATATAGTAGGCATCAGCCCTCAAGTTTGTGAGCACATGATATTCTTAGAAGAGGGATCAAAGCCTGTCCATCAACCCCAAAGAAGATTAAATCCCACCATCTTAGAAGTTGTCAAGAAAGAAGTGACTAGGCTACTTGAAGCAGATATCATTTACCCCATCCTAACAACTAGAGTGCAGAATTCATGGAGAGTTTGCATTGATTAAAGCCTATCAACCAAGCTACTCGCAAGGATCATTACCCCTTGCCATTTATTGATCAGATGCTAGATCGCCTGTCAGGTAAATCCCATTACTACTTTTTAGATGGTTATACAGGCTACTTTCAAATTCATATAGCTCCTGAAGATCAGGAGAAGGCTACTTTTACATGTCCCTTTGGAACGTATGCATATAAGAGGATGCCTTTTGGCTTATGTAATGCATCGGCTACCTTCCAAAGATGCATGATGAGTATCTTTTCAGATCTTATTAAGAACTGTATGGAAGTTTTCATGGATGATTTTAGCGTATAGGGTGATTCCTTTAGCCTTTGTTTGGATAGTTTAGCTAAAGTATTAGACAGGTGTGTTAGTTTAAACCTTGTTTTAAATTTTGAAAAATGTCACTTTATGGTAAAACAAGGGATTGTTCAAGGACATGTTGTGTCTAATACTAGTATGTAGATCTAGCAAAGGTAGATGTCATTTCTAATTTGCCTTACCCCTCATCCGTGAGGGAAGTCCGTTCGTTCCTGGGCCATGCAAGTTTTTACAGGAGATTCATTAAAGACTTCAGTAAGGTAGCATTACCTTTATCCAGACTGCTGCAGAAAGATATTGAGTTTGAGTTCAGTAAGGATTGCATGCAAGCATTTGATAAGCTAAAGATCGCCCTGACTCAAGCTCCGATTGTGAGAGGACCATACTGGAGTCAGCCTTTTGAGATTATGTGCGATGCCTTCAACCATGCAGTAGGAGCGCTGGCTCAGCGTGAAGGTAAGGATCCTTTCGTAATTGCTTATGCGTCTAAGACCTTAGACGCTGCTTAGTCTAATTACACTACTATTGAAAAAGAGCTTCTAGCTATTGTTTTTGCTCTGGATAAATTCCGAGCCTCTTTACTTGGTACTAAGGTGGTAGTATACTCGGACCATGCAGCTCTAAAGTATTTATTAGCTAAAAAAGAGTCTAAACCAAGGCTAATACGTTGGATACTGCTACTATAAGAATTTGATTTAGAAATTAAGGATAGGAGTGGTAACCAGAATTTAGTGGCAGACCACTTGAGTCGTCTTGAGCACATTAAGGATGACTCCAGTCCTATAAATGATACTTTCCCATTTGATAGCTTGCATGCAGTATCTGAAGTAGTTCCTTGGTATGTACTTGTAGCTAATTATCTAGTTAGCCATACTTTCCCTCCTAATTTTACTAAGCATCAGAGAGACAAGCTGAAAAGTGAGTCTAAATATTATATATGGGATGATCCATATTTATGGAGGTGTGGTGCTGACCAGGTAATTAGAAGGTGTGTGCCCCAATCAGAATTCCAGTCCATTTTAGAGGCCTGCCACTCTTCTGAGAGTGGAGGACATTTTGGCCCTCAAAGAACAGTTAGAAAAATCTTAGACTGTGGATTTTGGTGGCCTACTCTTTTTAAAGATGCTGCTGCTTTTTGTAAATCTTGTTCCCCATGCCAAAGGTTTGGTAATATATCCAAGAGGGATGAGATGCCTCAACAGATTATGCTTTTCTGTGAAATTTTTGATGTTTGGGGCATTGACTTCATGGGTCCATTTCTCTAGTGGTTACCTTTATATACTGTTAACTGTAGATTATGTCTCTAAATGGGTAGAAGTAATTCCTACCCATACTGATGATGCTAACACTGTCGTTTCCTTTGTTAGAAATCATATTATCTGTCACTTTGGATCACCATGAGCAATCGTGAGTGATCAAGGCACTCACTTCTGTAACAGGAGATTAACAGGATTACTGAAGAAGCATGGGATTGTTCACAAAGTAGCAACAGCTTATCATTCCCAGACTAATAGGCAAGCAGAAGTATCTAATAGAGAAATAAAATGTATTCTGGAGAAGGTAGTACAGCCTCATAGGAAGGACTGGAGTGCCAGGCTATAAGATGCACTCTGGGCATATCGAACAGCGTATAAAACACCCATTGGGATGAGCCCTTTCCACTTAGTGTACGGAAAGGCTTGTCACCTTCCAGTAGAGGTGGAACACAAGGCTTTCTGGGCTGTGAGGGAGTGCAACATGAATTTTGAGGAAGCTGGTGCTGAAAGGAAGCTGCAACTGGCAGAATTGGAGAACCTTTGCCTAGAAGCGTATGACAACTCCAGGCGATACAAAGAGAAGATGAAGGTTGTCCATGACAAGCACATAAAAAGAAGAGAGTTCAGATTGAGGCTCATGCCAAGCAAACTGAGATCAAGATAGGAAGGTCCCTACAGAGTAGAAAAGGCAGAGCCATACAGAGTATTTCACCTGCGTCATCCTTCTAGCTCCAAATTCATCAAGGTCAATGGACATCACCTAAAGCTCTATCATGGTGAGAAGATGAAGGATCACAAAGAGCTAGAGGTCATCCTCTTGGGAGACCCACTAACAGAAGCAGAATGAGCTTGAAGACTGTCCAACTTAAGGATGTAAAAGCAAAGTGCTAGGTGGGAGACAACCCACCATGGTATGATCGTTCCGTTTCAGTCTTAGTTTTGTTTTATTTTATTCTACTTTATTTTTCTTAATGACTCTTCTCATAATCTCTGCATATAGTCTGCATTTGCATATGCATTCTGCATAAAAAAAAAAGGGCACGCAATGCGCGAGCGTCGTTGACGCGTACGTGTCATAAGTGCATTTGGGACAATAAAGAAAAGAAGCAGAGAGTCACGCAGGAGCTTGGCTGGAGTCGTGCCTTAGGCACAAACACGCCCACGTGAATGCGTCCCTGATGTGTCTGCGTCACTTACAAAAATCAGCCTCCCACGTGTGCGCGTCACCCACGCGCACGTGTGACCCTACAAAATCGACGTAAAGAGGTGTATGGCAGAGAGTTATGATGGAGTGGGGCTGGAAGGGTGCTGGAAGCACAAGCCCTATCACGCATACGTGTCCCTCACGCGTCCGCGTCATTTTTCGAAATAAGGCCATTCACGCGTGCGGGTCCCTCACGCGCACGCATCACCCTAAATTTTGGCAATTTGCGTATAAAACAGAGAGTTGTGCGTGCGCAAGGCTACACTCGCGCCAATAGCATAAATCAGGTCACGCGTACGCGTCACTTGAAACTAGTGCCAAGCACGTGAACGCGTGCTCCATGCGTCCGCGTCGCATGCGACGCACAATTTATCCAGATCAGTGCCAGAATTCCTATCTTTTCTTCCCTAATCCTAATTCTTTCTTCCTCCTTTTTTAATTCTTTCTTCTTCCTTCTTTCTTCTTTATTCCTTCTCACTTTTTACCCTCTCCCTCCTTCTTTATCATCATCATCAAGGTTCTTTTTCTTTTCTTCTTCTTACTTTTCCATTATTATTTTTATTTATGTTTTCTTGTTCTTTTTTTCTTTTTACTTTCATTATCTATGTTTTCTTAGTCTTTCTTTTTCTTTTTACATCCTTTTAATTGGTGTTAGAAATTTATTGGGTGATTGTTTTCTTCTATATTTTGCTTGTGGATTATTTAGGAATTGTTTGACAATTATTAATTATTTTAGGGTTGCTTGCATGTTCAAATTCAATACTCTCAATAACATATTTACCATTGTGAAAAAGCCCGTATGGCATTGTGCATATTTAAATACTCTATTCTTCTACTCTAATGCCTATTTTTCACAAAATCCCTTTTAATATTTTATTGATTGAATATAATTGTCAATACAAACAGATTGTTAGTTTGAAACACTTGATAATCAAATTGGGCAATTCATGCTTGATCTATGCTACTCATGCCTTTGCCAGCATGCCAATGAACATCTTGTATCTAATTGCCATTATCTGCACTTGCTATATTTCCCTTGATGAACTTATCACATGTAGTCGCGACCATGTGTTAACGACATCCTTCTTTACCGTGCATTGATTATCACTTGTACCATCCTCTTCCCTGCTCTAACCCTTAGCTTTAAAAGTTACTTTTTTTTCCCTTTTCAGGATGGCCACCAAGAAAGGTAAAGAGAAAGCTACTCCCAAACCACCGGCAACGAAAGGAACAAAAAGAGCACTAGTTGCGAAGCCATCTTCAACAACAGTAAAGCCCTCGACAAAGCGAATCAAGAGGATCATCAAGGTCGATTAAAAAGAGAAAGCCTTTCCAGCAAAGGACACTGCGCGGTTCACTAACCGCTACTGTGAGCAGATGTTCCCCATCCTGGCTCAGCGGAAGTATAATAATGAGTACCTTCTCATCCTCTCGACCAACATTATTGAATTTGTTGAGCCCTGAATTGAACGAAGACAATGGAGATTCCTACGGAGACAGCCACGACAGGTCAATCTTTCATGGGTAGTTGAATTCTACTCAAACTTTCACATGCCAATCCTGTAGTCTGTTTATGTCCATCAGAAGCAAGTCCCCATAACTAAAGAAGCTATTCAGCAAGTTTTAGATCTTCCGCCTGCTCCAAAAGGATTGGACGCATTCCAAAAAGCCTCTTTCAAGCGCCAGACATACCAATTTGACTGGGACGCCGTTCTCAGAATTATAGGACAACCTAGCGGCAGATGGATCTATGGATACCATCGATCCCGACCTAAGGGAATCTTGGCTTCAGCACTCACCTTGGAGGCTCGAGTATGGGCACAGATTATGTCCCATTACGTCTTTCCAAGCACTCACGAGTCCTCCTTCACTGCAGATATGGCTGTTCTTCTCTGGTGTATCCTTACAGACCAACCTCTCAACTTACCAAGTCACATCCGGAATGCTATGGGACACGTACAAATTGTGGGCAATCTACCTTTTCCCGCCTTGGTTTCAGATCTAGTCTCAGTAGCCGGAGTCTCCTACAGAGCTGGGGATACCAAGACCATACTTCCGCGGGATAATCAGTACGTCCCCAACGGGAAGTACATCAGACCTCCAGCAGCCACTATCAACTGGACCACAGAAGCGGCGGAAGATATTCCTTCTCATTCCACATCACAAGAACCTTCAACAAATCAGCTACTCCTACAGATAATTCAGAGGTTAGACAGACTAGACCGGCAGGGAAAGCAAAGAGAGCGCCATAACAAGCGCCGATTTACATACCTCAAGGAGCTGATTGTTGGTAACCATCCACCTGAAGATGGCCCAGATACTCCGGACTCCACTTTATTTACCAGGACAAGGAGCCATGATGGTCACGATTGTGGAGATGCTGCTACCAGCCCCCCTTTGTTCCTGACTGATGGCACCGAGGACGGTGCCAAGCTTTAAGTGTGGGGAGGTCGGTCAGTACCTGACTTCTGGAGGTAAATTCTCTTTCTTAGCACTAATAAATTAGTTATTTTTCTTTTGTTAGGATAGGATAGATCGTATAGTAATAGATATTTGCATGCATGTTCTATTTGGTTGAAAAATAATATGTTTCTTTTCAAGACTCTATTTTGAAAATTTCACTAATTTAAATCAAAACCTTTGTGTTAAAACCTGTTTGAAGACTATAAACTGAAACATAAATGATAGCTAAGAACACACAACCCGTGAGACTTGAGCTTAATTACATGGTTACATTATTTAACCATAATATTTTATTCTTATGTGTTTGCTTCTCTATGATTGTAATCTATATTTTGTTCCATCCTATATGTCCAATGTTTAATGTGTTATATGCATGCATATGATTGAGGCCATTATTTGTTTATTAGCTCACTTATCCCAAACAGCCTACCCTTCCGTTTACCTTTGTTAGCCACTTTGAGCCTTTTAATCCCATTTGTTCTATATTTTACCACATCACTAGCCTTAAGCAGAAAAATAATTAAATACCCCAAATTGAATCTTTGGTTAGCTTAAGATAGAGATTGTGAGTCAATCAAGTATGGGAAAACTGTGGGAACATGGGTTAAGAAGGGAATATGTTATGTTTTTACAATTGATAAAATATTGGGAATTTGGGTACCTACTCATGTAAGACCAGAAAAATTAAAAATCCATGTGCATTGATAATGTCATGTTTATGCTTCAAAAAAAAAATTCAAAAAAATATTCAATAAATAAGTAAATAAATAAGGGAAAAAAATTACCCCAATGCAATGTTAACAATATTGCATTAGAATAAGCTTAATCAATATGATGAAAATTTCCAAGAAACTCATTTTTAGGGCACCACCCCAATTGGTTGAAATTTTTTTAGAACTTGCTTGAGCTATATACTTGTGGATCATGTTTTGAGCTGAGAACACAAGTATGTGAGAATTGAGGCTAATTGTGTGGTTACATCACGTATAACCACTTATTTTCATTTTTGTGTGCATTATTCTCCTCCTATGATTGTAATCCTTAATTTGTTTAATTCTATATGTCCATTATTTTGTGTATACATGTATTTGTATGATTGAGGCCATTGTTCAATTAGCTCACTTACCCAAAACAGCTTACACTTTTATCTTCCATTGTTAGCCGATTTTGAGCCTACGCTTAACCCACTTGTTCTTAATTGTAGCACATTACAAGCCTAAGTGAAAAATAATAAATATCCCTTAATTTGGATCCTTGATTAGCTTAGGCTAGTGAGAGTGTTTGTCAATTGATTTTGGGAGAATTGAGAACATTGAGTAGAGATAAAAGTGTGTTTATGTTTCTTGTTGAAAAATATTGAGAACTGGGTACATGCTCATGTATTAATCATGTGTAAACCATATGCATTGATGTTCTTGTATATATATCTTTACTTGAAAAAAAAATTTATTTCTCATATATAAAAGAAAGAAAAAGAAAAGCAATAAAAAGGGGACAAAATGCCCCAAAGTGAAGTTCGATAAGAGTCAATGCATAGGTATGGTGATCAAAAAGAGAATACATGAGTGTGTGAGAAAAGTGAAGAATGGGTATTTAGGCTTGTTTAGAATTGTATAGGTTGTCATAGGTTAGGTGGGAAGTTTAAGCTAATCAAAGATTCAAATGTCAAGCTCACTTGACCAAAAGCATCCTACCTTAACCCTAGCCTCATCACAACCTATGGGAAAGACCTCATGATATCTGTATGCATGCATAAGGTAATTGTTGATTGTTAGATGAAAAACAAATCTTGAAAAGCATGATTAAGGAGAAAATGAGTGAATCAACCCCATACACTTGAGTGCCTAGAGCGGATACACATCCGGTGAGGGTTCGATCGCTCAATTACATGTTTCCACCTGTGATCATCTTTTCTTGCAAGTTTATGAACTCTTTCCATGATTCAATCTAATTGTGGTTTGCTTGATTGCTAATACCATGGCCCTCGTGCTTATATGCATATTCTTGGAGGTTGATTTATTTTGACTAAGCCATTGCATCATGTAGATAGATTACATTTAGTTAGTTTGCATTGAATAAATATTAATACCCTTTTGCTTCTTCTTGATTTTAGCATGAGGACATGCTTAGTTTAAGTGTGGGGAGATTTGATAAACCCCGATTTCATGATTTATCTTGTGCTTATTTTGGGGGATTTTGTCACTTTTTCTCACATTTATTCAATGAAATAGCATGATTTTGTAATTCTCCCTTGAATTTTGCTTAAGTGTAAAAACATGCTTTTTAGGCCTTAAATTGGTGATTTTAATTCACTTTAATTCCATTCAATGCCTTGATGTGTTTGATGAGTGATTTCAGGTCCATAAGGAAAGTATTGGATGGAAGAAATGAGGAGAAAAGCATACACAAGGGGAGAATGCATGGAGAAACAAGGATTGGGAATGCACCAAAGGACGCGCACGCGCACTGGGCGTGCACGCGCAGAAGTAATTTCACCTATGGACGCGTACGCGTACATATCGCATCCGCGCGGATTGAGAATTTTCCATCGACGCGCGCGCGCACATGGCGCGCACGCGCCGATACCTTCACGTGGCCCACTTGAAGGCAAATCGCTGGGGGCGATTTCTGAGCTGCCCAGGCCCAAATCCAACTTCTTTCTGAGTGTATTTCATGCAGAATTGAAGTCCAAGTAAGGGGGAGCAATTAGTTTAGCCAACATGAGCCTTTAGTTAGTTTTCTAGAGAGAGAGGCTCCCTCTTCTCTCTAGAATTAGGTTAGGATTAGGTTAGATTATCTCAATTTCATGTTTGAATATTAGATCTCATCTTGTTTCTTTGATAATTTCTCATTTCTACATCTTAACCCTCTTAGTTTTTATGTCAATTTCTCAATTTGCTCTCTTTTGTGATGATGACTCATGTTGGATTTGTTTACATTTAGTGCAATTTGATGTTGATGTTTCTTTGATTGATGAATTTGAATTGTGACCTCACTTTTCTTGCAATTAATAGTGATAGATTTTGATATCCTTGCATTTTATGGTGTTAATTTTTATTGCACTCCAAGTGTTCGATGAAATGTTCTCTTTAGTTCTTGAGTAGTTTTATCAACTCTTGGCCTAGGTCAAGGGACTTGAGTGGTCTTGAGTTTTTGGACATAATGAATTTGGTAATTTGAGAACCCTGTGTGATCAATTTGAAGCTCATTGACGCTAACCCACTACTAAGCTAATTAGTAGGTAGGTTAGGACTTATGGGTGGATGTGATTAGGCCTATTTGACATACTTCTAGTCTAGGAGTAAATATTACGTACTTAAGGCTTCGAGAAGTAGACTTAATGGGTTGGCCTCTCATAATTGTCAATAATAGGTTTGTTAACCGAGATGGTGATCTCGAGTACCCAAGTCTTAGCCAAGAGTTCTTTATTTTGTTTTCTTTACTTGCTCGCTTAATTTACTCTCTTGCTATCTTATAAATAAAAACCCTTTTTTTTTACCCCATCATAGCCAATACACATGCACTCCATTGATTCCTAGGGAGACGACCCGGAGTCCAAATGCTCCGGTTAATTCTTATTTGGGGTTTATTCTTCGTGACAACTCAATATTTTTTATTGGAAGGATTATTTATTGGTGTAGAACTATACTTTACAACGAGAAATCATTCAATTGAGGAAATTCTATATCAACAAGAAATTTGGTCTATCACCTTCTCTTTCTTGATAGAAATCTCACTTGGTATTGGTGCCTCCTTTTCTTATTCTTCTGATTCCTCCATTGTTCTTGACTTTTGAATGAACTCCTCTATTTCTGGAGAGAGTGAAGTGGTCTCTCTTTGTGATCTCAGCTCTTCAATAAATTATTCTTTAGAATAGAGTTGTGCATTCTGTCTCAATTTTTCTTCATGGTCTCTTTTTACTATTTCCTCCTCTTTGTTTGTCTTTATCATTTCTTCAAGGAGGAGTTCTATCCTAGCGAGTCTCTCTTCTTCTCTACTTTTTTTGAGTTCTTCAATGATGAGTTCCATCCTAGCAAGTCTATCTAAAGGATGTTGGATAGGTTGTAATGGTTGGTCGGGGTTGGCTTGTGAATGGAATTGGTTGTTTTGTGGTTGTGTGTTCTGAAAGTGGTATGACTCTTGTGGGTAGTGGATTGAGTTTTGTGGATGGTGAAATGAATTGTATGGATTTGGGACAGAATTTTGTGCTGAGGTATACTCAAGTGATGAAGAATTTAGGCATGTAAAACTTAGAGGTGAGGTTGGATAATTGAGAGGTGATGGTTCTTGATGAATAGGGTATGAATGAGTGAAATCTCTTTGATTTTGATCTTCCCAGCCACAATTTGAGTAGTGATCAAATTCGTCAAAATATGGACCATTTTGTGGCTCTGGAAAGTACCCCATTTCATCTTCTTGATATTCCCAACCACCATTATCATAATAACCTGAATTATTTTGTGGTGGTGAGAAGTATCCTATGTAACTTGATTAACCAAAAGATGATCTATACTCCATTTTTCTTCAAAATACTCTGTACCAAACAACAATCACCAAGATAAAAGAGATTTAGAATTCCCCTTGTCACAGATGAGGAAATTCCCAGTGAGGCAATATCACATCCAGTTAGTTAGCAAAAGAAAATAAAGAAACAAAAGAAAACCATGACAAAAGAAAAGTGTCTAATCTAGTAAATCAATCAACTGGTAATTTGTTAATCACAATTAATCCCCGGCAACGGTGCCATAAACTTGATGCACGGAAACTTGTCTCTTAACAAATTTCCCTTGGCAAGTATACCGAATTGTCGTCAAGTAATAACTCACAAAAGAGTGAGGTCGAATCCCACAGAGATTAATGAATTAAGTAATCAATGGTTAATTGATTATCCTAGTTAGATGGTTCAGATTTGGATGATGAGCAACGGGAAAAGTAAATAGCACAAAAGTAAAGAAAGAGATAAAGTGCAGAAAAGTAAAATGGCAAGAAAAGTAAATGTAAGAACTAAAAATAAAATGAACATTGGGATCAAGAGATATTGCAATCCTCTGGATCAAGTTCATTCTCATCTCTTCCTCAATCAATGCATTTATTGATCTCCTTGGCAATCTTAAGTGATTGGGTCCCAATTCCTTGGCAACCCAATCTCTCTAAGCTTGAACAATTTCCCAATTCCTTGATTTAATTACTCATGAGAAGAGATGAAGTTTGGTCACTGATTATACCACACACATTCATAGATCAAAGTATTGGTAGGATTAAATGTCACAATATCCATCCAACCCCCAACCTAATCCAATGTGAGAGAGCATTTCTAGCATGATTTCCTCATTCCTCTTCCAAGGTTCAGAGAAAATCCAAGTATGAGCAATTTCTCTTCCGAGACAATTACCTAATTAGATGAAGATTGAAAGCTCTCTAGTAAAATTAAGAGAAAAGAAAGAAGAAGAAGAATAAAAACTACAATTGATCCATTGAATCACAATAGAGCTCTCTAACCCAATGAAAAGAGTTAGTTGATCATTGCTCTACCAAAATAGAAAAGAAAGAAAGTGCAGAAAAGTAAAAATGAAGATTAAAGCTAAAATTGAAACTTCAAAATTCATAAATGAAAAGTCCAAAGAAAAGAAAGAGAAGGAAAAACTTGGTACGCGGAATCGTGATTACACTTTAATTATGTAAAATTCATCGCTCTTTCTTTCCCCGGTAATGGCGCAAAAAACATGATGCCAAGACCACGGTTCACAACTCCGTGTAACTGACCAGCAAGTGCACTGGGTCGTCCAAGTAATACCTTACGTGAGTAAGGGTCGAATCCCACGGAGATTGTCTATTCTTGGCCAAAGTATGGACTATTATATATTTCGGGAAAGCCCTGGAAGTCTACTTTCCAACGCAATTGAAAGCACGCCATTTCGAGTTCTGTAGCTCCAGAAAACCCACTTTGAGTGCATGGAGGTCAGAATCCAACAGCATCAGCAGTCCTTCTTCAACCTCTGAATCTGATTTCTGCTCAAGTCCCTCAATTTCAGCCAGAAAATACCTGAAATCACAGAAAAACACACAAACTCATAGTAAAGTCCAGAAATATGAATTTAACATAAAAACTAATGAAAACATCCCTAAAAGTAACTAGATCCTACTAAAAACATACTAAAAACAATGTCAAAAAGCGTATAAATTATCCGCTCATCACAACACCAAACTTAAATTGTTGCTTGTCCCCAAGCAACTGAAAATCAAATAGGATAAAAAGAAGAGAATATACTATAAATTCCAAACTATCAATGAAACATAGCTTCAATCATATGAGCGGGACTTATAGCTTTTTGCCTCTTGAATAGTTTTGGCATCTCACTTTATCCATTGAGGTTCAGAATGATTGGCATCTATAGGAACTCAGAGTTCAGATAGTGTTATTGACTCTCCTAGTTCAGTATGATGATTCTTGAACACAGCTTCTTTATGAGTCTTGGCCGTGGCCCTAAGCACTTTGTTTTCCAGTATTACCACCGGATACATAAATGCCACAGACACATAATTGGGTGAACCTTTTCAGATTGTGACTCACCTTTTCAGACACACTCTTTTTTTTGCTTTGGACCTTGACTTTAACCGCTCAGTCTCAAGTTTTCACTTGACACCTGCACGCCACAAGCACATGGTTAGGGACAGCTTGGTTTAGCCGCTTAGACCAGGATTTTATTCCTTTAGGCCCTCCTATCCACTGATGCTCAAAGCCTTGGGATCCTTTTTATTGCCCTTGCCTTTTGGTTTTAAGGGTTACTGGCTTTTTGCTCTTGCCTCTTGGTTTTAAGAGCTTTTGGCTTTTTCTGCTTGCTTTTCTTTCTATTAATTTTTTCGCCTATATTTTTTTTTTCTGCAAGCTTTGCTTTTTGCTGCTTTTTCTTGCTTCAAGAATCATTTTTATGATTTTTCAGATTATAAAATAACATGTCTCCTAGTCATCATTCTTTCAAGAGCCAACATACTTAACATTCTTAAACAACAACTTCAAAAGACATATACACTGTTCAAGCATTCATTCAGAA
>NC_029793.2:32363279-32363539 GCF_000816755.2 Arachis ipaensis | reverse complement strand
TCCATGGTGCTTATGTCAATGGCCTTGCACTCTCCTTTTGGGTTCTCTTTTGTATTGCTTGGGAGAGTACTGGGAGGGATTTCAGTGATCCTTTTACTCAGCTGGCCCACTTGTGCTTCTAGATTTCTAATAGAAGATCTTGTTTCATTCATGAAACTTACAGTGGCCTTAGACAGATTAGAGACTAAGTTTGCCAAATTAGAAGTGTTTTGTTCAGAGTTCTCTGTCTGTTGCTGAGTGGATGATGGAAAAGGTTTATT
>NC_029793.2:32347488-32363206 GCF_000816755.2 Arachis ipaensis | reverse complement strand
CCACAGATCCTGAGTTGTTCAAGGATTTACATTCCTGCACCCATTAGGCATGTAAAAATGCCTTTGCACACAACTCTGGGCGTTCAGCGCCAGGTTGGTGGCCATTTTGGGCGTTCAACGCCCATATGTGTGCCAATTCTGGCGTTGAACGCCAGAACTATGCCTGTTCTGGCGTTCAGCGCCCAGAAGCTGCCCATTTTGGGCGTTCAGCGCCAGAACTATGCTCTGTTCTGGCGCTGAACGCTAGACAGATGCTCCTCCAGGGTGTGATTTTTCTTCTGCTGTTTTTGATTCCGTTTTCAATTTTTATATTTATTTTGTGACTCCACATGATCATGAACCTACAAAGACATATAACCAAGAAAAATATAGTTAGATAAATAAAAATTGGGTTGCCTCCCAACAAGCGCTTCTTTAATGTCAATAGCTTGACAGTTAGAGTCCTTTCAGGTTCTGGATCTGCTTCAACAAGAATGTTCTTATCCTTGCTCCTGCTCATATGACAAAGAAGAGGACACAGAAAAAATAATAATAATAATAATAGAGATCCTTTATGCCACAGTATAGGGATTCCTGTGTGAGTAGAAGAAGAGGGGGAGACAAAGAATGTAATATAATGGAAGAAACACAACTGTGAGGAGGGTTGAGATGTGAGATGAGATGTTAATAGATGAATAAATAAATAGAATAAGATGAGAGAGAAGGAATTTTCGAAAATAAATTTTGAAAAAGACTTAGTGATTTTTGAAAAAAGTTTTTGAAAAAAGGTTAGTATTTTTTTTCGAAAAAATTTTTAAAATCAAAAATAAAAATAATTAGTTAATAAAAAAGAATTTTTTGAAAAAGAGGGAAGATATTTTCGAAAATTAGAGAGGGAGAGTTAGTTAGGTAGTTTTAAAAAAGTTAAGAAACAAACAAAAAGTTAGTTAGTTAGTTGAAACAAATTTTGAAAAGATAAGAAGTTAGGAGGTTAGAAAAGATATTTTGAAACCAACTTTTTGAAAAAGGTAAGATAAGAAGATATTTTAGAAATTAGTTTTGAAAAAGATTTGATTTTTAAAATCTCAATTAATGACTTGATTCATAAGAAATCACAAGATATAATTCTAGAACTTAAAGTTTGAATCTTTCTTAACAAGCAAGTAACAAACTTGAAATTTTTGAATCAAAACATTAATTGTTATTGTTATTTTCGAAAATTTGGTATAAAAATAAGAAAATATTTTTGAAAAATATTTTTGAAATTTTCGAAAATAACTAAGAATTTTGAAAAAGATTTGATTTTTGAAAAAGATTTTGAGAAAGATAAGATTTTCAAATTGAAAATTTGATTTGACTCATAAGAAACAACTTGATTTTAAAAATTTTTGAAAAAGTCAATCCAAATTTTCGAATTTGATGAGAGAAAAAGGAAAGATATTTTTTTGATTTTTGAATTTTTTTAAGAAAAACACTAAAATGATGCAATGCATGAAATTTTTAGATCAAAACATGTGATGCATGCAAGAATGCTATGAATGTCAAGATGAACACCAAGAACACTATGAATGTCAAGATGAACATCATAGACACAATTTTGAAAAATTTTTTAATGCAAAGAAAACATGCAAGACACCAAACTTAGAATTCTTTAATGCTTAGACACTAAGAATTCAAGAATGCATATGAAAAACAAGAAAAGACACAAAACATGAAAACATCAAGATCAAACAAGAAGACTTACCAAGAACAACTTGAAGATCATGAAGAACACTATGAATGCATGATATTTTCGAAAAATGCAAGATGCACATGCAATTGACACCAAACTTATAACATGACTCAAGACTCAAACAAGAAACACAAAAATTGTTTTTGATTTTTATGATTTTCTACATTTTTTTGGATTTTTTCGAAAATTAATTGAAAAAGGAAAATAAGGATTCCAAAATTTTTAATATGAATTCCAGGAATCTTGCATTCTTAGTCTAAAGCATCAGTCCAGGAATTAGACATGGCTCACTAGCCAGCCAAGCTTTCAATGAAAGCTCCGGTCCAAAATACTAGACATGGCCAATGGCCAGCCAAGCTTCAGCATGTAATTCAGACATGACATGCCTGACATACCCTACAGTCGTGTAACAGCTGATGGTTGGAAGCCTCAGTCCAAAAGAATTTAGACATGACTTTACAGCCAGCCAGGCTTCACATGCTTCATGAAACACTAGAATTCATTCTTAAAAATTTTGAATCTAAAATTTATTTTGAAAACAGGTGAGAAAATTTTTTGAAATATTTTTTTGAAAATTTTTTGAAAAGAAAACGAAAAGAAAGTTACCCAATCTGAGCAACAGGATGAACCGTCAGTTGTCCATACTCGAACAATCCCCGGCAACGGCGCCAAAAACTTGGTACGCGGAATCGTGATTACACTTTAATTATGTAAAATTCATCGCTCTTTCTTTCCCCGGTAATGGCGCCAAAAACGTGATGCCAAGACCACGGTTCACAACTCCGTGTAACTGACCAGCAAGTGCACTGGGTCGTCCAAGTAATACCTTACGTGAGTAAGGGTCGAATCCCACGGAGATTGTTGGTATGAAGCAAGCTATGGTCACCTTGCAAATCTCAGTCAGGTAGGGTTAAATGTGATTGGATTAGATAATTAAAAGATAAATAATAAAGGATAGAAATACTTATGTAAATCATTGGTAGGAATTTCAGATAAGTGAATGGAGGTGCTTTTCGTTCCTCTGAACCTCTGCTTTCCTGCTATCTTCATCCAGTCAGTCTTACTCCTTTCCATGGCTGAAGTCTACCTTCCAACGCAATTGGAAGCGCGCCATTTTGAGTTCTGTAGCTCCAGAAAATCCACTTTGAGTGCATGGAGGTCAGAATCCAACAGCATCAGCAGTCCTTCTTCAACCTCTGAATCTGATTTCTGCTCAAGTCCCTCAATTTCAGCCAGAAAATACCTGAAAATCATAGAAAAACACACAAACTCATAGTAAAGTCCAGAAATGTGAATTTAACATAAAAACTAATGAAAACATCCCTAAAAGTAACTAGATCCTACTAAAAATATACTAAAAACAATGTCAAAAAGCGTATAAATTATCCGCTCATCAGTCCACCATGTAGTGCCATATATGCTTGGAAAGATCTGGAATCCTACTTTCCAATGCCATTAGAATCACCTCATTTGGAGCTTTGTGGCTCAAGTTATTCTTGTTTGAAGAAGGCGTGGTCAGGCTGCTAGGTGAGACTTTTGCCCACGTTAATATCCACGTTAGTGTAACTAACGTGGCCATTAACGTGGGTCTTCCTTTGCTTCGCAAACATTAGTGGCACTCACTTTTTCCACTAACGTTGGTGCTTCCCTTTCCTTCCACGTTAGTTCCCATGTTAATGTAACTAACGTGGAAGCTAACGTGGGTCTTCTTTTGCTACGCTAGCGTTATTGGTACTCACTTTTGTCAATAACGCTGCTCCTTCTTCAAAGTTAATGCCATTAACTTTCTCACTAACGTTGGGGCTTCTCTTTTCTTCTACGTTAGTGACCACGTTAGTGGAGCTAACGGGGTCGCTAACGTGGGTCTTCTTGCCCTTTGCTAACGTTAGTGGCGTTAACGTTCTCACTAACTTTCCAAGCTTTCATTTCTTCTACTTTAATGGCCACGTTAGTGGCACTAACGTAGCCACTAACGTGGCTCTTCTCTGCTTCTTGTTACCTGAAATCAATCAAACAAAGTACATCAAAGTCTTGCTCTTAATCATGAGATCATGCATCATCCATTTTATCATTCAATTCATGCATAATTCTCATGAAATCATTCAAAATTCACAATGTTTTCTTGAATCATGGTGTGAATGCATTTTCAACCAAATACTTTCTTATTTCCTAAGAAAATGCATGAAACCAACCTAAAGCATACAAAAAATGGCTAGTAAAACTAGCCATAATGCCCTGGCATCAATAACACATTTAAAGCCATTAGTAATCTGCTTGTCTGCCTCATTTAGTCTGACGTAGTTAACTTTTTCAGGAAAACGATCCCCTACAATATTTTAACTAGTCAAATAGGCTCAGTTTTATTTTCTCTACACAAGTGAACCGAAAATATAGCAAGCAATGAACCGAAATAAGCACAAGGTATAAAGTGTATTACCGCCGTGATTTATGCCCGGCACAGTTGTTACCTTCTCAGGTGTTATGTATATTTTCCCATGGAGAGTGTTCAGGCATCCATAATAGTCGTTATAGGAAGTGATGAACGGGATTTTGATGGTATAGAATTTCACAAATAAAATCTCGTCGAAGTACAGTCTCTAAACCAACAATAATCCTTTCATACAAAAATTTGTTTGTCACAAGTAACAAACCCCTAAAATTAATAACCGAAGTATTCAAACCTCGGGTCGTTCTCCTTAGGAATTGCAATAAAGTGTCATGTTATTGGCTATGAAGTAAGTTTTGGGGTTTTTGAGGTAAGAGACAAGAAATATAAATGGCAATGAAAATAAACTAACAACTAGAAAAGCTGTTGGCAAGGTATGAGAACTAGAAGTCCTATCCTAGTTATCCTCCTCAATTGTGACAACAATTGTCTATTGCTCCCACTTAGTTAACCTCTGACTATGGAGAAAAGTCAAGTGGATGGATTAACTTGAGTCCACAAGTCCTAGCCAACTCCAAAAGGAAAGACTAGCTTTAGTGGCATTCAAATCAATTAGAAACTTCTAATTATCAATCAACAAAGGAATTAGATAACTCAAGAGTCACTAATTACTCTACCAAAGCCAAGAGGAGAAAAATCTATACTAAAATCCAACCAAGCATTTCATCAAATACTTGGAAGGAATAAAAGGAAAGTAAAAGGAATTAAACAACAACAAAGCAATTCAACAATAAAGGAATCATAAATTGCATTAAAAGAGAAATAGAAGAACAAAAGTGCATCAACATAAAAGTAAAGAATTACAAGAATTAAATGCTAAACTAGAGAGAGGAAAGGTAGAAGAAGAAGAAATTGCAAAGGAAAAGTAAATCAAAGCATGAAATTAACTTAGATCTAAGAAATTCTAATCTAGATCTAACCTAATCCTAATTCTAGAGAGAAGGGAGAGCTTCTCTCTCTAGAAACTAACTTTCCCTCCAAAACTAAACTAAACTAAACTAAGTGGTGAAAAAGTTGTGATTCCCCTTCAGTCCTTGGGTTAAATAGCATCAGAGATGAGTTGGATTTAGGCCTGGGAAGCCCAGAATTTGCCCCCAGCGTTTTGCCTTTAAAGGAGTCACGTGCAAGCATCGACGCGTACGTGCCATGTACGCGTACGCGTCGCCATGCGACGTCACAATCCACGCGTGCGCATCGATCTCAACATCCCAAATCCTTGTTTCCTCATGATTTCTCCACTTGCATACTTTTCCTCTTCATCCATTTGATCCATTCCTAGCCTTTCCAATCTGAATTCACTAACAAACATATCAAGGCATCTAGTGGAATCAAAGGTAAATTAAATTTAGCTAATTAAGGCTCAAAAAGCATGTTTTCACACTTAAGCACAAATTAGGAGACAATCATGAAACCATGCTATTTCATTGAATAAATGTGGGTAAAGTGGATGAAATCCACCTAAATTAAGCACAAGATAAACCCTAAAAATGGGGTTTATCAGCAAGCTATCAACTCTCTCAAGAGGCTGTGAGAGACGTTCATTTTCGGGACATGTACCAACACACCAAATCCCATTTCTTCAACTATATCTCTCATTTCCTTACTCAATTCCTTGAACACCCTCTCTATTGCCTTTATCTAGCATCTGAGATCATGAGTTTTCTGTAATGTTTCAAAACAGTATGTCAAGATATATTTATAATAAAAAATAGAGTTTTTTCTAATGAAAGGCGATAAATATATTTAATGTGTACATATGCTTACGTTTTAGCACGACTTCTCCTTCTTTGTTACCATTGTATTCTTCATTTTTGCTGTAAGAACAAAAAAATTTGGTCAATACTTCACTTAATACACCGACAAGCACAAGCATGCATATTTTAATCAAGTGAATGAAAATGTCCAAGCCCACTGAACCGAACTCCCTTGATGTACTGAATAAAACGTGATAAACATTAAAACAGCTAGAAAAGCATTTCTGCATGCAAAAGAACCTAAATGAACACACTAACAATCAAGTGAATCAAAATGGCCAACTCCACTGAACTGAACACCATTCATGTTTTGAATAAAATGTGATAAAATCAGCAAGAGAATCATTTCTGCATGCAAAAGGACCCAACTGAACACACTAACAATTAAGTGAATGAAAATGTCAAAGCCCACTGAACCGAACTCCTTTGATGTATTGAATAAAACGTGATAAACATTGAAATGGCTAGAAAAGCATTTTTGCATGCAAAAGAACTTAACTGAACATACTAACAATCAAGTGAATCAAAATTAGCAACTCCACTGAACTGAACACCATTCATATTTTGAATAAAATGTGATAAACATTCAGTCGGTGAGAAAATCATTTCTGCATGCAAAAGGACCCAACTGAACACACTAACAATCAAGTGAATCAAAATGGCCAATTCCACTGAACGTCTGAACTGAACAACATTCATGTTTTGAATAAAATGTGATAAACATTCAATCAAAAAGAAAAATATTTTGGCCTGCCAAAGGACCCAACTGAAGACACGAATAATCAAGTGAATGAAAATGACCAACTCCACTGAATTGAACACCATTCATGTACTGAATAAAACGTGATAAACATTCAATTATCAAGAAAAATATTTCTGCATGCAAAAGGACTCAACTAAGCATACTAACAATCAAGTGAATCAAAATAGCCAATGATGTGTGGAAAACAATTCCAACACAAAACTCACCGGCAAGTGTACCGGGTCGCATCAAGTAGTAATTACTCACATGAGTGAGGTCGATCCCACAGGGATTGATGGATTAAGCAATTTTAGTTAGGTGGTTAATTTAGTTAAGCAAACAGTTGATGATTTGAGTGAATTGTGATCAACAGAAGCTAAATTGCAAAAAAATAAATGGGAGAGGGGAAATTGACAGAATCTAAAATGCAGAAAATGTAAATTGAGCTAAAACTTAAAGTGCAAGTAATGTAAATGACTGAAACTTAGATTGCAAGAAAGTAAAATAGCTGAAACTTAAATTGCAAGAAAAGTAAATGACTGAATCTAAATTGCTGAGAAACTTAAATTGCTTGAAGATTAAAAGGGATTTGGGAGCTGGGATTCAGAATTTAACAAGAAAATTTACATTGAAGTAAAACAGAAAGCTATTAGATGAAAAGATTCAATTCAGTAGCAAAACAGAAAGGAAACTTAGCTCAATTATGAAATATAAAAGAAAAATGAAGATCTAAGAGGAGCAATGAGATTTGAACACAGATCTATATCTCAATTACACCCTTAATCAAGTAAAAACTAAATTGAAGAAGAAAATGTAAATGAAACAGCAATAAACTCAGATCCAATTCCTCAATTCTCATAATTATGCAGAAGAAAAACAAAGCTGAATTTCAGATCAAGAATTGAAACAGAATTTCTTCAATCTCAATCCAGAACTCAAAACAGAAAGTAAAAGTTGCTGAAGCAAGAAAATGAAAAACAGAAAGAAAACTTAAACCAATTCTTAGAACAATTGAGAAGAGAGGTAAAGATGATTCTCAAACTTAGAATCAATGAAGCTCTTCAATCTCAATTCAAATTCCAAGAACAGATAGCAAAAGTTGAAGAATGAAAATGTAGAAAGAAGAACTCAGATCCAAATTCCCAAATACAAAAATAACTAAATTTGAACTAAAAGTAAAATTGAAGAGTGAGCCAAAGGTAAAACGAAAAATGAAAGAAGGTTCAAAAGTCCTCTACAAATCAAACTAATTCCTATTTATACACTTTCTAGTTTTGATCTTCAGACTTTGGAGTGGGCTTTTTCAAATTGATGAAGAATTTGGTCCAAGGTGGCATTTAATTGAAATTGGGCTCAGGGACACCTCCAGTGGAGTGCTCAGTCATGTAACCCAACGTAGCACTCAATTGCCTTATGCCTCGGCTCATTTTGTCTCGTGTCAAGCCTTGTATAGCGCTCAGTTACTTGTTTCAACGTAGCGCTTCATGCTTTGAAGAGAGGCTCCCTCTTCGAGCCTTGCTGGTTTCATTTTGCCAATTTCCTCATGCCAAAACCTTCCAGTGTAGCGCTTCATGCTTTGGGCATGGTTTCCAATTTCGAATCCTAGCTCTCCCATTTGTGCCAATTCCCTTGCACACTAGCGCTCCTTCCTTGCTAGCACAAGGTCCCCATTTCGAATCCTGGCTCCACCTTTCCTTGATATTGCGCCTTGATTTTCTTTGTTGAGCCCCACAAAAAAGGCAACTAAGTTAACGTAGCACCCTTGCTTCCTTTGGTTCCTTGTGGTGCTCAGTTGACAAACATAACTTAGCGCTATGCTTGATTTTTTCTTGGTGGGAGCTGGTGCTCCAACTAGCATTCAAAGAGTGAACGCTCCGCTTGAATAAAGAGTGCTATGCTTGGCTCCTTTGAATGCTACACTTTTGTATCTTGGGCCACGCTTGGTTGAGCATGCTTTCCTTGTTTCTTTCTTTTCTTCATCTACAAGTAATCAAAACAACCAATCAAAGCATCACCAAATTCACAAGGTTTATAAATCATTCAAAAACCAACTAATTCTAGCTTAAACCTCATGATTTTGTGTCAAATAAAGGATGGTTGATTGATAAATCATAATCATGCAAACCTTCTCCAAATAACTTACTTATAATGCAAGAAAGTGCATAAAACCTAATGAAAAAAGTGAAAAATGCTTGAAAAGCTAGCATAAGATGACTTGTCATCACAACACCAAACTTAAATCTTGCTTGTCTCCAAGAAAGCACTAAACATAAGAAGAAATGAAATGAAACAGAGAAGCATGTATGTCTTTATTTAGCAGATAATTGAACTTGGTTCATGGGGTTTTATGTAGTCAAATGTAGCTCAATTATTCTTAGCTATCTGATATAAAATGTCTCCTTGATGGCTCACTAGAATTGCTGCTATGCTGCCTTGCTTTTTGATTGATCCCTTGCTTGCTTTTTCTTTCTTTCTTTTGCTTTGGAAAGCTTATTTATTAATGAAAGCTTGGTGGCAAGTGTTGCAGCAGCCCTTTTGGCTCAATTTTTGCCCAACACTTCTTCACCACACACATGGCTCACAATTTCTTCCTAGGAACATTGATGCCCAGCATCTCTTTGGATTACTAAGTGCTTTGTAACTAGGTTGCTCTTGATAATGGACTTTCAGTTGGCAATCCCAGATTAGTTAATCCAAGTGGCCAAGTTTTAAAATACTCCTCAAAACCTAATTGTCCAAGCATATCCTAGTACAAAAACACCACAGGCATATGTCCTAGGGTCCAAGCTATTGGTGTCTAGCCTTATTGTTTGTTTCTTTGCCAATTCTTAGCTTTTCTCTTTCTTTTTCTTGCTTATTTTACTTTGTTCTCAAGGGGTATTCATTAATAAAAAGATTTATAGCAGCAAACTAATTCACACTTCAAAGAATATTTTATTATGCATCATTTATTATTGAGCTAATCATTAAATCAAACAAGTACCATGATGAGTCGATAATTTATACCCTTTTTGGCATTGTTTTTAGGTAGTTTTTAGTATATTTTAGTTACTTTTTATTATATTTTTATTAGTTTTTATTCAAAAATCATATTTCTGGACTTTACTATAAGTTTGTGTGTTTTTCTGTAATTTTAGGTATTTTTTGGCTGAAATTGAGGGACCTGAGCAAAAATCTGATTCAGAGGCTGAGAAATGACTGCAGATGCTGTTGGATTCTGACCCTCCTGCACTCGAAATGAATTTTCTAGAGTTATAGAAGCCCAATTGGTGCGCTCTTAATTGCGTTGGAAAGTAGACATCTTGGGCTTTTTAGCAATATATAATAGTTTATACTTTTCCCGATATTTGATGGCCCAAACTGGCGTTAAAATCCAGCCAAAAACTTTCTGGTGTAAAACACCAGAACTGGCATACTTTTCGGCGTTAAACGCCCATTTTGGCACCCAGGGTGGCGTTTAACTCCAATATGAGGCATATGCACGTGGAAGCTTGAAAGCTCAGTCCAAACACTCACCAAGTGGGCCCCGGAAGTGGAATTCTGCACTATCTACACCTAGTTACTCATTTTCTGTAACCCTAAGTTACTAGTTTAGTATAAAAACTACTTTTAGAGATTCATTTAGAAACTCATGACATTTTACATCTCATATTGTATTTTCTACAGCCTGAGCCTCTAAACCCCATAGGTGGGGGGTGAGGAGCTCTGCTGTGTCTCAATGGATTAATGCAATTACTATTGTTTTCTATTCAATCACGCTTGATTCTGTTCTAAGATACTCACTCGTACTTCAATATAGAGAATATGATGATCCGTGACACTCATCATTATTCTCAAACTTATGAACACATGCTTGACAACCACTCCCGTTCTACCTGAGCTTAACGTAGTCATTGGGCGACAGCTTGAGTGCGTATCTCTTGGGTCTCTGATGCGTGAGCATCTTTCCTATCTTTTCCTAGTGAATTTGCATATAATTTGTTGAATTTAATAAAGAATTAATTATCTTTTAGCCAATATGGATGCTACTTTGAGTCTTTTGCAATTTTCACTACAAGAAAAACACTCATTCAGGTACACTTGAAAAGTGTAGCCAAGAGTGAAAAAAAATGATGCCTTAGGCTACGGCTACGCTTTCTGGGCTACGGCTACACTTTCTGAGGTGATTCCTATTCGGCCATTGCCTATTCTCAAAGGCTATGCTTTTCTGCACCAAGTGTTACGCTTTTGGCGTTTGGGAATAGGGTGCGCTTTTCAAGTGATGCTGTTCAGGACCAAAGGCTACGCTTTTCAGCTTCTATTTTTAACAGAATAGGCTACGCTTTTCAGCATTACTGCATCACCTGTAACACGTAGCCACATTGTATACCATGGCTACCCTTTATAAGTGTAGCCTTAGGTCCTTCTTTTTTGTATACCATAGCTACTGTATATAAGTGTAGCCTTAGATCCATCATTGCTTTTTTTTTTATTTTCTATATATATATCTTTGGTGCATTTCCTTATTTGAGAGTATGCTTCTAATAATCCTTGCATTACCTTCATGCCTCTGATTCTGCTTCAGAGGTGTTGAGCCAACAATTATTTTGGCTGAAAATGCTACATTAATCTACTCTAATAAACTATCTAAATCAAACTAAATCAGACTCCTGCACAATAAGAAACCCATCAAAATATGAAGTGATAGCATGATCATACATGATAAGTACTTTTTAGCATGATCATACATAATAAATTCACTATCTACAATTCCCAGTACAGATGCACAATTCTTTGACCATCTAAGAGAAACTAGTTATTGCTATTTTTTAAACACAAGATATTATTTCTTAACTTACTATTCACCTTCATGATGCTCAAATGAATGTGAAAACATTGGATATAGCACAGGTATTAGAAATGATGTCACACACACGCATACAAAGTAAGATTATAGATAGGACAAGTATTTAAGAATGGATATTTTATATGGTGCCAATACTAGACAATGATATAGCATTCATTGATAAAATTAGGATCCGGCCAACACATAAAGTAACATTCTTAAGGGGAATATGAAATCATCACAGCACCTCTTAAATAAAACAACAAAGTAGCACCAATCCACGGTTGAAGGGGAAGATGGAGGAAAAAGTGCTTTCATTCTCAGCTTAATCATGCAAATACAATACAAACAACATTTGTAACTATTGGAGTATCCAATGGAACGGTGAAATTAAAGCATCTGTTAATTAACCTAAGTGGACATTCGGCACCAAAACAACAGACATTTTTAAAGCATCCTTGCTTGCTAGCCAACCAAAATCAATTAAAAGAGCAAATTTCACGACCAATTATATCATGATTTATAAATGTCAATGCTATGAAACTGCGCCTCAACCAATCAAGCATAACGCATGCATCATCAATAACAAAAAGATACATGTGAATGTGCTTCTCATTGCACCCTCTCTTATAAAAAGGACAAGGCAATTTGTTCTCAATTAGAATCTCTTATATCACAGTAATTGGAATTTCAAAAAACATAAACATGAAACAATACAAACAAACTAACCAATCAAGGAAACCAAGATATAGAAATTGGCGTAAATTCTCACCTGAAGGAGTTCAGTAATGCTCCTCTGCCTACTCCCAAGAGCCAATCTGATCAGGCCATTGCCACCACCTCTGCTGCCCCACTCAACTACACCATTCCTCTGCTAAATTACAGTCTCCTCCTTCCCCTCAAACCCACCAGGCTGCACTGAGAATAAGGACCAATTATTTTGCATAAACACTTGCAGGTGAATAGTAAGTTAAAAATTAAAATTATTATAATTAACCAAAAATTCAGTTTTAAAATCATTTTTTAACCAAAAGGGTACCAAAAATTTTCAATCAATCCTACTTGAAAGACACAAGATTCTGCAAAACTACTATTTTTCAAACACAACATAATGATCAGAGAAATTAAGGCTATATACTTACATTTTTCAGCGAGAGCTTGTTGGGCAGTCCCTTGCAAAAGCCTAAAATACCCACAGTTGTTACAGCTTCCACCACCACCGCAGCTGTAGCAAGCACCATCACCACTGCCTCCTCCTCCTCTGTATCCACCACCACGCGCAATAACCGCGACCACCACTGCCATAACTCTTGAATGGCTCTTACAAAAAGCTTTTCCTACAAAAATTTAAATTCAAAATAAGCATGATTACAAGAAAGGCATCAAGCTGATATCCATTTACATAGAATCAGCTTCATAATCCACAATGCATTACAATTTCTAAGATTTGCATCAAAACTGAAGTTCATATTCTTTCTACAAAAGCATTGCAAACAGAAGTCTTTTATGGAAAATAGCACAACTCAAATTTTATTATTTTTATTACAACAATTATATTAAATCAAACATAGTAGAAACACACCAGCCAAGAAGAAACACCAGGCCATTCAGGATACAAATGAATACAAAAGTGCTTTTCCATCTAGGATTGGTGTAAATAGAAGCTGCAAAATGAATATGAATTTTAATAACAAAAATATAAAGCACCAAACCATGTTTTTAATTAATGCATGAAAATCAGTTCAATAGTTCATAGCCCCAGAAGTAAAGATAAGATATCCACATGTTTTCTTTTTCTCTAAATTTGCTTCGTCAAAATTCAAAATGTGGACATTGCTTTTACACACATCAACCTTGATATGTAGACTATTAATCACAATCCCAACAATTTCGATCAATGGCTTTGCAAGCTTAGCAAACATCAAAATACTCATTTCATTTGTGTCCCAATCTAAACCCAGTTTTAGGACTCGCTGTGAAATACCAAGAAAATGCTCATTTCATTTGTGTTTGAATCAAAACCTAATCATGTGAAATATTCTTAATAAAATATCTAAAACTACTATTTTTCAGGTTATAATATTAAAATGTGAAGGAAGTAAAACCTGATCAACGATAGTTGACCATCGCATCCCTTGAAGACCCACACTAGGAGGGCATGAACCCAATGAAAACTCCTGCAGCTCGACACTTTCCTACAGAATGATTTCCCTAGTTTAGCATGCACATATGAAATTTCCAGCACCTCTTGCTTCTGTTTATGCCAAACACAGAAAGGAATCATAACAAATTGAGAATCAGAAGGCGAAACCCCCAAAATTAAAAAACCTCCTTCCTCCTTTCGAGCTCCTCGGCGGGGGCACAGAATCCCGACGGTGGCAGAACGGTGACTGAAACAAGCCCTAGCAGTGGTGGTGGAGTTTCAGCGGCGACGGAGCACCTCCTTTTTCTCTCCTCCATCGCATTTCCTGTCATTGTCGAGCTCTCTCTCTTTGGCGCTCGACGACGATGGCGAAGTCGGCGGAGCCCTAGACGGCGTCGTCCTCTCTTTCCTTCCTTCCCTTCTCCTCTTTGATTTCTTCTCTCTTTTGTGTTTGTGTATATTGAGTGAGGATGAGAGTGTATGCTACACTGCTGCGTGACTAAGGGGGAAGGCCAAAAAATTTTTTTACTAAGTGTTTATTGAGGATTCTCATATTAGGAGACATTTTAAAAGCGCACCTGAAACAGAATAAATAAGCTACTCTTTAAAAGCGTTCCCTTTGATGAGAAAAGTGTATTCATAGATATTTAGATAAGGCTACGCTTTATAAGTGATTTTTATAATATCTAAGGAGACACTTTTCAAGTGATGCCACAACTATGTTTCCTATTGTCATGTAAAAAAGTAACACGTTGAAAAGCGTAGCCTATTTTATGAATAGGCTACGCTTTGCAAATGTAGTTTAAAAAAAGTGTGGCTAAATGGGTATTTTTCTTGTAGTGTTTGTTTATTTTAGGTAGCATTTGGCGTAATTTGATAGAGTTTCTGCAGCACAAGAATCAAAGGAGATGGCAGCGAGGAGCGACGTGTACGCGTGATTTGAAGATTTGCACAACAACGCGTACGCGTGACCGACGCGTCCGCGTGACTCGCGAAAAAGACCATCGACACGTCAGTCACGCGTACGCGTGACATTAGCCACGTATAGAAAACGCAGAAAAATGCTGGGGGCGATTTCTGGGCTGTTTTGACCCAGTTTCCAGCCCAGAAAACACAGATTAGAAGCTGCAGAATGGACAAAACAAGTGGTCCCCACCCATCAACTGAAGACTTACTGATTATTCTGATTTAAATTAAAATATTATTTTTAGGAAAAGATATTATTTTAGTTTCAGAAATTTGAATTTAAAATTTATTAGGATTAGATATAAAAGGATCCCAATTAGTTAACAAGGGATACCACCACAACATTATTCTAATTCCAATTTACAATCCTAGTTTTCTACTCTGAACCATGAGCAACTAAACCTCCACTATTAAGATTAGGAGTTCTGTCTATTTGTATGGATTGATTTTATTGCTTTTTCTATTTTAATTTATGTATGGATTTATAATTTAAGAATTATTTTCGCTCTTCATTTTATGAATTTGGGTGGAACGGAAGTATGACCCTCTTTCTATTTGAGTTTTTGTATAACTTGGAAAAGCTCTTTACTTGAACAATAGCTTGAAAACATATTCTCCTAAATTTTAATTATCTGGATTTAACGGGATACGTGACATATAATCCTTTTATTTTTGGATAATTAGAATTTTTGTGGCATATAAACTGGAATTTGATCATGTAGCTTCTAATTGGAATTAATTGACCAAGGAATTGGCAGTTAATGAATTTTAGAGGAGACTAGAAAGGTCTAAGGAATTAGGGTCTAGTCACATATAGTTTGCCATAAATTAAATCCTACATAATTAAAATAGTTAGTAAGAAAAGTTAATCCAGAAAAATAGATAACTCTGAAGCCTTAACTATCTTCTCCATATTTTATTCCCAAATTAATCATTTCCCTATCTACTTTTTAATGCTCTTTGAATATTCAAATACTATTTTCTGTTTGTCTAACTAAGCCTATCAAATACTATTATTGCTTAATCCATAAATCCTCGTGGGATCGACCCTTACTCACGTAAGGTATTACTTGGTACGACCCGGTGCACTTGCCGGTTAGTTTGTGGACTTTAAATTCCGCCCCAAGTTTT